>NC_136520.1:29507116-29702116 GCF_053919585.1 Euprymna scolopes
GATTGGCGGAAGAGTTTGGTAGAGATTTCAAAGGTAAAATCGTTGAACTTTGACCCCCTTGGCAGACAAATTTCTGGGGGAAAACCGATTAAAAAGATTTTCCTTAATCTTAATACCCCTTTATGTCAAATCTCGAATCTGTAGACTGAAAATTGACAGAGCAGTTTGGTAGGTACACACACACAATTTCACTTTTATAGCTATATAGATAGAGGGAGCCCACCTTGGCAAATGAGGATGATTTATCAACAGTCAATGGAAGTCTTTGATAATGACTGCCTTGGCTGCACTATGCATTACCAACAACTGTGTCCCAACTGTTGTTTTCCGCCAAACATCTTAATCTAAAGTCTCTGTCATCTGCCCTGTTGCAGCAAATCTTTGGTTTTGACATGCTCCTCGCCCAGAGGAGAAGCTAGTTCATGATGCCATTCTCCTTACCTCTCTGTCTGGGTGGCACAAGCTAAGGACCTTAAAGGAAGAATTTGCTGAACTTTCACATCCACAGGTGGTCGGCCTTCAATGGTGATTGGCTGCCTTGCTCACAATCGCCATGCATTGGCCACCATCATTCGAGATGTAGTGTGGGCTTCAACCTAACCACGATGAACGCTATTGCAACTAATTATATAAAGGTTGTTCCTAAAGTAAAACCTCCTACTTTTTTAACTGAAAAAGTTGAAGAGCTACGAAAATGGAAGTGGTGGTATCACTTCTAAGCAACCTTTTATATTCAAGAATTTATTTTTCTGCATTCTCAATGCATTTAGGCCAGCGGTGAACGGCAACTGTACATGGGCATCTTGAGCGCGCTTTGTCATACAGGGGTCATTCCATAAGTAAAGCGTTTTATTTTTTTTGTTTATTTTTAACTTAAAAAGATGAGCAGCTACAAAGAAGGGAGTGGTACCATTAAAACAAGCAACCTTTTGTGCTCCAGAATTTACGTTTCTACATAGCCACCACCATTCTCAATGCACTTTTGCCAGAAATTCAATGACACATGTCCATCTCTCACACTATCAATATCTTCAATAGAGAGATGAAACTCGCATGTCATGAATGCATAAGTTCAGTCATCATAACTATACAATTTGCAATCTCCTCTAATCCATGAGGAAAGAATAAAAAAAATAGGAGGCATTACTTTTGGAACACCTCTCTAATGTGACATAAGATTTTAACCATTCCCTCTATTAATTCTCTACAAAATGTAACCATTTGTCAGGGGTTAGCGTTTAAACAATTTTACTGTGAAATCCATTTGAAATCCTTTTAATTTGTCTACCAATTTTGTTTTTGTTTGTGTTCTTGTTTTAATGTCAACTGGTTTACATGTGTATATTAGCACCCATTGGCTGAACATGTTTTGAAATATTATGTTTCAATGTATGACTTAAACATTGCCTTGAAACAGCTGTAAACGACTTTAATACCTTTGTGTGTACTTTTTCATTTGGGGGATGATTTTAAAATCATTTCAATCATCAAAACAAATGTTTAGTTTGCTTAATAATGATCATCCACCTCCGGATTAGATTATGCTTTTAAGAACTGTCCTTAAAAACGCTTATTACCATCTGGTAGCCAGAAAGTGCGTGATGACTGTTTAATTTATATGCGAAAGTGATCCCCCACTCTAAGTTCTAAAATATTGTTGTTTTTTTTTTGTTTTGTTTTTTTTGTGCTCCTAATTTCTTTAGGTTGTTTACAGGAAGAAAAAAATATCAGTAAAATCTGATTTTTATTTTTTGGTGAATTAGCAAAGGTTACATTTCTACTAGAATATAAACCCTTATTCTTTATTCAGATTCTGAGAAGTACACCGTTTCATTCAATTCTCCATTCTCTTACTGTTTTTTATTTCAATTTTGAAGTAATTTTTCTTTTTTCTTTTCTGTCTTTTCAGGATCTAAGTGCCTTTGCGATGCCTCTGCTGGAAAATGGCATGCAAGAACCAGACCTGGACAATGAGTACCGTGTTCGGAGTGGCTCTACAAGCCGCAAGCCAAACTTTCTCGGCAAAAAGGAATGTCGCCACCGCAGCAAATCCGGTGACGAGACCAAAAGCAGTTCTCCAAATTCCTCCAAAATGAGAAGTTTCTTCGGCACGTTTCGGCCACGATCAAAATCCGACGCGTCAAGTGTCAAAAAGCCAAAGAATCCCCCGATAGCCATCCCGAACGACTCCCACTTGATGGAGGATAAGCATTTAGCAATCCCAGGCGCTGTTAACAATCAAAACGACACTTCCCATTCTCCTGTGGTCAGTCCTGGTGCTTTGTCTCCGATGGGCCAGATTCTCGAGGAGCAAATGGTAGGTCGATCTCCACACAATTCTGGACCAACGACACCTGTCGGACAATTTATTAACATTTTTCGGACACGATCTAACTCAGATTCACGGACTAAACCTCATAAAAAACCTCCTCTTTTAATGCAGGTAAGGTCGGGTACCAGACTTAAATGCCGGTGCCATGATTTTTTTTTTTTTTTTTTTTTTTTTTTTTTATAAATACTGCATTTCCCATTTTTTTTTATTTAGTTCGGATCTTCAGAAAAATGTAAAAATTTTTCTTTTAATTTCCGAGTAATCCAGATTTGATACTCAATAAATATACTTGTCTGTGTGTACAATATATAAAAGTGATGATGTTAGTTTCATTTGCCAGTTCTTGCCAGAAACAAGAAAACTGGAAAGGATCGGAACCAAAAATATGTAGACAGGAATTGTCTATATTATTTAATGAAACATACTTAAAAGAAAAGAATGCTGTGTGTGCGTGTGTGTGTGTGTGTGTGGGTGGAAATATATTTCTTCAATTATATTTCACCTCTTATTTATATCAATCCTTTAATTTATCAAGCTCGGTGTAATTACAGAGCATATAACAAATAAATGACAAAAGTCTATATTCCAAATTTCAAGATGTTGACCATCTTACTGTTTATTACTTTAACTAAGTTTACATGCACGATACTTAACAGCACCTGTTTTATAGCACAAAATCATTCATTTAATTATTATATCAATCAATGAATTTATTTCGCCCTTAACTCAGAAAAAAAAAGCACTCATCAATTTAAAAAAAATAAAGATAAAGGCATATGGGCATGATTACAAATCTGAAAATTCGGAGAGAAGTTGCAGTTATTTTTTTTATTTTGTTACACCATCTTTCAATTTTCAAGTAAAGTCACCAAATTTAAATTCCCATATTAATAAATTGCATTTATTTTATATACAATAATAAACAAATATTTTATTATTTATAATTAGTCTACATATATATATGTGTGTATGTGTGTAGGATTAATATAATGCAGAGGTGCAACAGATAGACACAAACTGAAGTAAACAGAAATATAATTGTTTAATGAGTTATAGCGATTGCACATATTAATACAGTATATATATATATATATATATATATATATATAATCGTACTTTGGGGTAATTGCGCCAACTAGCTAAAAGTGCTCTTTTGGCAACCATGCATATAAAGAGCACTTTTTTTTTTTTTTAGTTGGCGCAATTACCCCAAAGTATGGTATATATATATATATATATATATGTGTTTTTTATACATACATACATACATATATATATATATATATATATATATGATCTTACATGTGTCAGTGTGATCTGATGAAAGTTTAGTATGATATATTTCGGGAATATTTTCCATCATCAGATGTGTCTTCAACATTCTGTTACACCTCTGCATTTTATTGCTTTCCATTAATTACCTTTATATACACTAAGCAATTCTTTAAGCAAATTATATTAACCGCTTATATATATTGCTGGGTACTTGGGGAAAATTTTGTTCTGATAAGATGAAATAATGCATTACAGACAAAATCTCTATTTATGTAAGATAAGATTAATTTTTTAAGTTCATAAAAATCTTTTTCAGCCACTAAATTTTGAAACCCTATATTTGGGGCATCAGGAAGTTTCATGGGATGTCTTGCTTGCTTGGCAGGCCAAGAGCAGGCTCAAAGCATTTTTTTGAATAGTGGTGATGGCGAAGTCAATTCATGATAGTCCCTGGTGTGGTATAGAATTAATAAACCAAAGCTGTTGATGTAGCTCCGTGTGGCAGGGCCTATCACTCACTTGTCTCCGTGGTGATTGGTTGTAATATAAATCTGTAGAGAAAACAGTATATTTTGATCATTTAAATAAGTATGTAATCTTTCATCTAGAGTGCTATCTAATTGTGGTTCCTTTAGCCTCCCGATATGTGTGGGAGAACTAGCAACTACTTGAATTATGTTTAACATATTCATGTACATATGCAGCGGAAAAAAAAAAAGATTGACATAAATGCAATAGAAAAATAAAATACAAACAAATAATACAAAGGAAAAGGGAAAGAGACAGACATGATAGCAACACCAGACACATGCGATATAAAAAAGGTTTCTTCAAGACCATCACTTTGAATGAGGAAATGTGACTGCCAAAATATATAAGTAAAGAAATATTGAATATGCTTTTATCATAGCTGGTGTCTTCTGGTATCAAGCGTAAATCAAATTACCAACAAAAAAAAAAAAAAACACAAAAAAACCCCCAAAGAAAACGGGTTATTAACACAACAAGTCTCTTAGAATTTCAGTAAAGCTCTCATCTCCGTCAAATAGTCTGCAACCTGTTCCTGTCCTTTGAGCCATTCAATCTGGATTTCTTCCTTTACCAACATTTCCTTTACTCTGGTCACATCAAATCACTTAAAAAATTTCACTGTCACTTACAAAATTTGATGATTTTTAAGATCTCTACCAAAGATGCGTTATCTGTTTTGCAAAGTACTTCAGGCTACTTGGATAGTCTGAAGATTTCTTGCGGCTTGACAGCTTTCAATACACCTGCATCAGCAGCTTCACTGAGTGCAAGAGTCTCTGATACAAATGCGTTTTTTATTATTCAATCAAGTTTTTTTGATGACCATCATGTAGGAGCCAGTCTGTTCAATTTATAAACAAAGATGATAAAACCCACCCTGTGAGGAACCATCCTTGAAGCTGGCATAGGTAGCATCTGAATAGCAAACCACACTCAAATCTGAAGGATTTCTCAGCAATGGAAAAGTAATGGAACCTGTCTTTGATTTTAGGTTTGTTGACTTCAAACAGTAACTTCACTTTAGGAAATTTCCGATATTACTCATCCTACACACATGAAATGATACATCAGTCGAGTCTAAGTAGATACCCACATCATTTGACATCAGTTAGTCTTTTTAAATCCCTCTTCTCTTCACTTAGCTCATCATTTTTCATTAAGGATCTTCTTTTCTTTATATCTAGTGGAGAAATAGATGACACGTAATTGTTTTGGTTTATAATGATCCTAACTTCCATTTGTCTAACGCACAATCTCAGAAATTTGAAGGTTCCATTTTCATGCATTCCAACCTTAAATATTTTATTTAATTCTGAATTCACATTTTTTTTAAATAATCATTTCCACAAAATATAAAGTCATCTACATGCATTGCCAGAATACCCATCAAGTTCTCAGATAAATCATGCCAAACAAACAGTGCATTGTCATATGTACTTACCATTCCTTTTAGTTTAGCTAATTCCTGAGTACCATGAACAGGGCACATCAGTCAATCCATAAATACATCTTTTCAGCTTCCACACTTGTGACTCTGGACATGCCTCAGATGGTGGTCTGAGAAATATTTCTCTCTCTAGCATATCACCTTGCAAAAATGCTGAGATGAAATCAAAAGTCTCCACCTGCCTATTCTTAATGGAGGCTGGTAACATTACAAGATGCATGGCTTCACGGCTGCATGTTGGAGAGTCTGTTTTAGGTTATGTGAATTTTCTTCATAGCCACATGCTACAAGACAAGCATTCATTATCTTTTGTTATCCTTAACTTTCTCTGTTATCACCCATCTTGTTGATATGCATTTTTGACCTGTTAGGGACACATTCATACACTTCATGAGTTTTCATGTTTTTTGTTTCTTTTTTCCTCTGCATCAATCGCATTTTTGCTTGTTCTTGTGAGGAAAATATGTTCATGATCTCCTTCTGTCACTTGGGGAAGTTCTCACCACTTCTCAACCTTATCTCAGTGGACACTCATTTTCTGCAGCTGCTTCTATATTCTGCCAATGGCCATAATTTCCAGATGATTTTGGTTGTGTACTCATTATATCTCCTTTTTTCCACTTATTACTTCCAATAATTTTATATTCCACTATTTTTTTTATACTCGATCTTGTAGTATTGTCTTTCAGTTCCTCCCTGTTACTATTGGAATTTCCATCATGTTGATCTTCAACTTCCTCTTCCAAGACTTCATTCATCTCATTTAAGAGAATTGTATTTTATTTATTCCTTGGCTTTCCAAGGTCTTTGTTCACCTTCATCAAATGACATGGATCCTCTTTACCCAAAATTTTGGCAGGGCCACACCCTCCTTTATAGTTTTATCTTCTATAATAAACACTGTTCCCTGCCACAAATTGTTCCTCTGCATAATGTCTTATATTAAATCACAGTGCTCTCCAAATTTTTTCACTTGATTCAGCCTAACTTTTTTTTCGCAGAATGTAAAGCATTTAAATTGATTCTAACCATATCACTGGTTGTTGCAGCACCTAATGCGGGTAGTTGGTCTATTAAAAATTGGATCCAAAAACAAGCTCATTTGGTCTATGTCCAGAATAATTCTGAATAGCATTTTTGGTACTAACAGCCCAAGCCAAAGCTATTTCTTGTTCACATTTCTCATCTTCCAATGTTTTTTTTCCATTGCTTCAGGCAATATTAAATTATGACGTTCCACAGTGCCATTACAAAATGGACTTTCAGCAGCTTTAGTACAAGTTTCAATATTCATTTTCGCGTTCATCTCTCGATGCCATCGTTATTGAATTCTCCCCCATTATCACTAAAGAAACATTTAGGAACTCCGAAATATGCTATCCACATTAAAAATGTTGCAAATAATTTCTTCATTCTCTTGGTTTTAATCAGCCTGGCTGCAGAGTACCTAGTAGATGTGTTAGTTAAGTGTAAAATCCAGCATTTGGTCTGTCTGAATTTTTTTTAAGTCCATGCAGTGTCATTAAATCGGTTTCCAAGAGCCAATGCCATCACTGTACAAAAAGAGGATTTTCCAAGCCTTAAACAAACTGAACACGAATCACAGACATCCTTAATAAGAGCCACAAAGTCCTTATCATGAAAGGCCCTACTGCCACTTACCAATGATACCAATTTCTCTTTTGGTGCATGAGCAAACTGTTTATGTAATTTCTCAGCCTTCGTTCTTTTCTCCATTCTAGAGCATTTTTTTAAGGCTTCACAATGTAACACAAAGTTTGGTGACGTTTTAGCTTGCAAAAGCATATTTGTCAATCGAAGACTATAATGTCCAGAAGTTGTCTTTTGCAATTTTATATATTTGTCTAAAATCTTACAGCTGTCACTTTTAAAATATAGTATCATGCCAGCAGTTTTCATTGATTTATGACTTAGTAACAAGGGTAAATCATTTTTGCCAATGTCAGCTTCTATGTTTGCTCTGACACCTTTTATGCCTCCTATAGTTATCGGAAATTGAACTGCTTTAATTGCCTTTACCTCCTCTCCATCACCAAAACAAAATGTTCTGTTAGATTTAAGTCTTCACTAACCACTTATCTTGGTCATTTAATGTACCAAGAAATATATTCAACCAAATTTCTCCAGTAACAGTTCTAGAACAGACAGAATCCAACACTGCCATACCCAGTGTCTCTTTTACAAGATTATACATTTTTATATTAGAATAATTTACCAATATTCAATAACAGGACTCGGAATTAATTAATGAGAGGTGTACATGGTCTGAATCCACAACAGTGTTAATATTTCTAGAACTAAAACCAGTAGTTTCTGACAAAATGCCTAATAGAACCACATTTAAAACAACGCATTGTCCTACCTTGTCTGTTTGTTGGAATTGTTTTGTTTCCTCAATAGAATTTTTGTTCCCTTTTACTTCCGTTCCGATTGAAATTTATAGTTTCAATTTCTTCCTTGTTTTGCATTCCAATGAAGAAATATCAGAAAACACTTTTTCTTTTCTTTTTTCTTTTTTTTAAAAAATATCCTTCATTGCTGGGTAAGTTAAATTCTTACATGTTGTCCTCGCTAATTTTTCGTTTACTTCTGATACATCCGCTACATTTAAAACAAAAAATGCTTGGACTCCTTTCGGAAGATAAATTCTGTATTTACATAATTTCTGGTACAAAAATTCATAAATACTTGATGGATCTTAATGAAACTAAATACACTTTATGTTGAAGGTCATAAGTTTTATTGGTTAAATTTACAAAGAAAAGTACAAATATTTATTGGTTCTATGACAGATTTTCATAAATGTTCAATATGAGTGCCGCCTGTGACTCTGCACCTGTTGAGTTGGTATTCGAGCTTGTGCCAAACTCGCTGTAGTAGTTTCCAGTACAGCTGGAAGAGAAGGTACGAAGACTAGCCCTTTCACATCACCCCAGAGGAAAAAATCACACGGAGAAAGATCAGATGGCCATTTCAGAAGCAAATTGTCTTCTTCACTACCTCGATCGATCCATCTCTGGCAGAACCTCATTGAGGTAGGCTCGTACAGTAAGCTTCCAGTGAGGTGGAGCCCCATCCTGCTGAAAAATAAAACTTTCATCTTCATTTTCTATGAGTTGATCAATTAGCCAATTTTTAAGCATTTGGCAATTTAAGTATGCATAAGCAGCCCTTTTTTCTTGAAATTTTTGGTGCCAAGTCCTAATTTGTTTTTGTAGTTGGTGCCTTCTTTGGAAAATTTTTGAAGAAGGCACGTTGCACTGTCTTCGGTGGCTTAGTCTGAGCATACTCTAACACGCAAAATGCCTTTTCTTTTAAAGTGAACAGCATTTTTTAACCTGAAAAGATAGAAATGCCAAATGTTACACACAAAATCTTGAGACGTTTTTACACAAGCTGTGAAAATTTGAGGTCATTCCAACGAAAATTGTCAAAATTATTGGCCTAAAAAATGAGGTCAAACATTTTGGAACACCCTGTATATCAAGTGGCTTCACGTCTTGTCTGGAGTGACCTCCATTCAAATAAATAAAAAAGCTATTTCTTTTATTGTGTACATAAAACTCATACCCATCCCCCTCTCATACTTATTGATCACTAAAGAATTGTTTTTTAATTCACAAATAGGTTATATAAACATATATAATTGGTTAAAAATTCTAATTACTTTTTGTAGTATATACTACTCTATATTGAGCACTTTTTTTTCTTTTCATAAACAAATATTTATATGATATGTTTGCATATTGAACAGGTAGATCTGGTAGATAATTTAAATTAATTGTACTATTATGACATGTTTTTTTCAGAATTGTTTGATCTATTTGGTGCTTCCTTTGTTGCAGCTCGTTTCACTTGTCCATCTAGTGGTCTTCATGAATTTACTGGATACTTTATTATAATACAGATTCCTATTCCAAAGAGATTTTTCTTAGAAGTTCAGTCTTGTGGAACTCTTTTCCTGCTTTTCCTATGACTTTGGTCTTTTCAAGACTAAAGCCAATAGACATCTCATTCTTTTTAGCTCCTTATATTTAGTGGCTTCATGCCTTGTCTGAAGCGACTTATATGTAAAGTTATTTGTTACTCTACATCGAACAAAAAAATTTTTTGAATGGAGTTTTATTTTTTTTTGTAAACAAATAAATGTTTATGTAATATTGTTACATATTAAACAAGTGGATTATTTTTTATATAGAAATCGCTCCAGACAAGGTCTGAAACCACTTTATGTAAAGAGTTAAAAGTACTTGGTTTTTATAAAATTAGTTATTTCTCCTTCTGCCTTGCTAAAATCACCATTTTCTCCTCGCCTCCCTTTTCTTTTTTTTCCCCCTCATATGAAATCTATCTCCGTCCCCCATCTCTGAAACTTGCCCCTTTTTTCTTTTCGTTTTTCTTTCCCCAAACAAATCGGTTATAGGCTTTTTTCTATTTTCACAATTCTTTTCTAGCTTATTTGAATTATTTCTTATATCAACTTTCTGGGAGGTGGTGACAATTTTCTTATTAACTTTGACTTGGGAACATAAACATGAAATTTTTTTTATTTTTATTTTCAATAAATCTTTCTTTTTTTTTTTTTTCTGATCAGTGCGTCATTATCAACAGGGCCTGTGAGGACAAAGGTTAAAGAGTGTTAGGTGAGACAATAAGTTAATGATCGTTAGTGGAAATTAGGTAGAATTCTATTATTTAAGGGAGCAGCTCAACAAGAACTTGTTTACATTGGACTTGAAGACAACCATGTTGTACTCAGCTATAAAACAGGTCAGCAGAACAGTTCCACAGGCAGTTCTAGGAAAGAAACTTTGTTCATGGAATTTGCATTTAGATTTAGGTACAGATAGAATGGGAGAAATTGTTGATAGTGGTTTTAGGTAGACGAGTGTTTTTGGGAAAGTTTTACAGAGGTGGTGGTGGTGGTGGTGGTGGTGGAGGTGGGAGGCTACAGATTGCAGCTTAAATGAGCACTTGCCACAAAAAATAACGATAGAGCAGAGACAGATTTGCAACATATCTTTTGCGGGAAAGAGGTTGCAGGAAGAAGAAAAAAGCATCACCTACAAAATTATGGCAGAATAGGGAGCTCCAAGCAGCTTTTTCTCAGATGCGGAGACCATTACTCCATTTTAGGAATCACTAGCAGTTCAGCCCAGCTTTGCTCGGGCCCTATGTACTGTTCATACACTTTATGTAAGATTTCAAATGTTTACAGAAAAATTTATCTGAGTAATTTCGTAGAGACTGCACAGGTCGATTTTTGTTTAACATTGACCCCAATTTTGACCCCTTAAAATTTATTATTTTGGTCTCAAATCAAAATAAAAAGTTTTGCCCATGTCCAAGTTTCCTACATCTAAAATTTCAAGTCTTTAGACTGAAATTGGTGGAGGAATTTGGTAGAATCTGCAAAAGTCAACTCTTTCAACTTTGACCTTCTTGCAGCCAAATGTTCGCCCCAAAACCGATTAAAATGCTTGCTGCATGTCTGAATACCCATTATGTATAAATTTCAAATGTTTAGACCCAAAATTGGTTGAGTAGTTTGCTAAAGATTGCAAAGGTCGAATTTTATTTTTAACTTTGACCCCCTTGGCAGCTCAAATTGTTGCCTCAAACTGATTAAAAAGCTTGCTCTATCTCTGAATACCCTTTATGTAAAATTTCAAATGTTTAGACCAGAAATTGGCTGAGTAATTTGGTAGAGATCACAGAGGTCAAATTTTTTTTAACTTGACCCCTTAACATCTATTGTTTTGGGCTCAAATCAAGTTATTAAGTTAGATCCATGTCCAAGGAACCTATATCTAAAATTTCAAGTGTTTAAACCCGAAATTCGCAGAGGAGTTTGGTAGAGTTTTCAAAGGTTAAATCGTTGAACTTTGACCCCTTTGACGGCCAAATTTCCGGCCGAAAACTGATTAAAAAGATTTTCCCAAATCTCAATACACCTTATGTCAAATCTCGAATCTCTACACCAAAAATTATTTGGTAGGGAAATGTACACACACACACACACACACACACACACACACACACACACACACACAGATTTGACAGATTTGTTTGTTGTTCTTTATGAAACTGATTTTTAATTTTAATTATAAATTATCAATCATCTCTCTCTCTCTCTCTCATATATATATATATATATATATATATATATATATATTAGTGTTGGGATGATTAATTGGATTCAAGAATCAGAAAAATCAGAATTTTTTGGGGTATTGGAATCTCATTGAAATTGAAAAAAATTGGGCCCTATTTCCAATTCCTAAAACGATTCTTTTAATTTTTTTCTTGACACTCCATAAAAATTTACAAGATCAATTTAAGAGCCAAAGAGAATAGTTAGTGAATCCCATTCTCCGGTGTAGCATTGACTTTAAGGAGTCAAATTTTTTTATTATTTATAATTATGGTAAACAAAGTAAATATTCTAAAGTTAACTTGTCTATCTCCTTATCAAACCTTTTGAAATTCTTTTTGCACATTTTTTTGCTAAACCTCCACATGCTGCCTCTCAGTTAATATTAATATTAAGATTTTTAATGCGCGGACAAGTTTGTTTGTTTTTTTTCTAGCGGCCTGATTTTGGTTGTTGTTTGGTATATATTCTCTGAAATAATTAATATTATACTGTCGTTTTTTCTATTTTAGCTCAAGTGAAAATTATAAATAAAAATCACGCAGTGAGTTTATAAAAATTTTGGATACAATACATGAAGGGAAAACATTCTACGATAGAAAATCCTCCATTCTAAATGAAATTCTACTTTTTTAGGTAATAAGCTATGAACACACTGAAAAAAAACAAACAATTCTTCTTAGAATTTACAACAAAAAGTTATAATTGCTTAATGAAAAAAAAAAAAAAGAAACAAGCACCGACAAGTTCATAAGAATGCAGTATTTATAATGTACCAAAAAAACTTTAAAAATAAAATGTAAAATGGACTCTTATTTCCGAGACATTTAAGTAGTTAACAAAAAAAAAAAATTATTTTCAATAAGAAATGAATTCTGTGCATTTATTTATTTTTGTTTTATTGTGTACTTTTTTAAGGCATTATGCATAGTTTTATGACCTTGCCAGTTGGACTTGGCATTAGTGGAAAAAAATTCAGTGACTATACCTAAAGAATTAACATGGCTCAAAATTGATAATCCTTTAAAGTTAAACTTATATAAGAAACTTATCTCCCTCTCAAAATTCTAAAATATTTTCTTCCTGGAAGTTTTTTAATGTGTTCACACATAATCATCTAAAAAAAAAAAAGTAGAATTTCATTTTAAGATAGTGATTTAGCTGAAGGTGTTTCCTGTTATTATTGTTGTTGGTATTATATTTTTATTACAGTAAAACAAATCAATCTAAAAGTCGGGCATTTTTTTAATAATTAGGATAAAAATAACATTCTTTGATCATGTTAAAATGTTTTTCTAAATAGTAACGTTTAACATTATTATTTAGAAGCTTATTAACATTTTGTTACAGATTCTGTTCCTTCACCATCTTATTTTGTATACGAATCAACTATTTTCATTTTTTTATGAAAAAATTCAAATATCATTTTCTACATTAACGACAAAATACAAATTAAACATGGTTTTAAAATCAAAATAAATTGTTAGTTGTCTAACATTTTTCAATCAATCTATACTCCTATAATCTTTTTTTTTTTTTTTTATTGATATTCATATTTAAAAAGAAAATACAACTTTGTTATATATGCGGTGTAGAATTGCATTTATCTGTATAAGATCTAGCTAATTTGCATGTTTTTGTAAACATTAATTTTAATTAATTCACTATTAGTTTTTTTCGATTTTCTTATGGAATGATCATCTTTAGTTAACTATTACATGTAATTATATTCATTCAGATATTCTACATGATTTATACTTGCCTAATAAGCTTATAGTAAATATAAAGCTCTTTCTATAAATATTCATGCATGCATATATATATATATTTGTTTAAAAAATTTTACCTACCAAACTCCTCTGTCAGTTTTTAATCTACAGATATGAAACTTATTATATAGGGTATTCGAACCCATGCAAAACTTTATATTTGAGGTTTAGCTGGGGAAAATCTGTGCAAAAGTGAAAATTTAAAAAAAAAAAAAAATGGAATTTGCCAGGTGAAGGTCAAATGATGGCATTACGAATATGCATGCGTAACATAACGGCTATTGGTTTATATTTTAATTTTTAGCCTTGCAGCAAACATGTCTTCATAGCTCAGGCATTAATGTTAAAGAAAAAAATAAATTGTAAGCGAAACGTTTTGATTTCGATTCTTGGTGGTGACGTACGAGTCATTTTTTAACTTTTTAATCATTACTATAGATTGGGTCCAATATAATATAATAATAAATACGAAATCTGCATTAATTAAAAAGCATATTTTAACAGGCAATCCCGAGTGACCTGCTAGTTACAGAAAAAACATTTGAGAAAAATATCTACAAAGTTCGACTTGTGTACATCAAACCCATAGTTCGCGTTGTTGATCACTGCAACGCAACACCATCCTTTCTCTGACTTGCTAAAGTAACCTATGCGAAAATGTTAAATACAGTGAGCATTTTTCCTGTGCTTAATGGACTTTATCGAGTCACCCAGAGTTATCTACCTTGCTTTGTATTTAGAATTGAATTTGTTTCAATGAGAAATTGATTTTAATTTCGTCCTTTTTCCTTCTATTTTCTTTATTTTCTTCATTTTTTAATTTTCTTCTTTTTTCCTATTATTTTATTTTTCTCATTTTCTGTTTTTTGTCCTTTCTTCCATTTGTTTATTATTTCTTCATTTTATTTTTCCTTTCATTTTACCATAAATTTTTGCTGCTTTTTGCATCCGTTAATCTTTTTTTTTTTAAATTCTTTCTTTAATTTTCTTCATTCTTTCTTTCATTTTCCTTCTCCTTTTTTTTTCCTCCTTTCACTTTCCTTTTTGCTTTTCTTCTCTACCCCTTTTTTCGCTTTCTGCCCCTCACCCCCTGCTTTCCCTTTCTACGCCCCTCTCTTTCGCTTTCCCTTTCTACCTCACATTTTTGCTTTCTCCAACCTTTACACGTTCTCTCTCCTCCAGCTTCTCACTCTTTTTTTCTCTTTTTCTGAGTCTTTCTTCCTCTCTCCCTGACTCCTTCATACTCTTCTTTCTATCTCGCCCTCCTTCATTCTCTCCCTCTCTGTAATGTTTACACATGGGATTCACACATTGTATACAGTCTATGTCACATGGAACATAGGACAACACTTTTTTTTTTCATAATAATGACGTCACCCACAGCTCAAACGTGATCATCTTCTCTAATGTGCTCTTTTGTTTTTTTATCGTCATTTTCTTTTACCTTACTGGTGACGTCATTTCATACTCATTTTCATACGCGTCTTTTACACCCTTCTTGTCCTCCTTCATTTTCTCCCTCTCATTTTCCCAATCTTTGTCACTACATTTTACTCCTCTCTCTCTACACCTAACTCATTTATTCAAAATTATTTCTATTCGATTTTCTGTTCTAATTCATGAACTTTCTTAGCCGTGGTCAATAAAACAAGTGAAAAAAAGACTTCAATTAATGCTTTCAGCCAAAAATACCTGGTTTCTTTTTTCTTTTGATTGCTTCAACCAATTCTTTCTATTAACGACTTGAAAATTAGCAAAATTTCTATAATCTCTCATTTCATTAATGGCAATTGTCCCTATAGTTTATTCTTCCATGTTTTTTATCCTTTTTTTTATTTTATTTTTTTTTCTTCTAATTTGAGGAAAGAAATTTGAGTCATTTTTGCAACTAATGATTGGAATATCTCCCCAAATAATATTTTTCTTTCTCTTTGAATCCATTCTCTCTCCCTCACTCTCTTTATTCTTTTTTTACTTGATGATGATTCAACAAAGAATCGAAAGTGTTTGTGATACACATAGAACATAGATTAATTTTTTGATTTTGTCACGAAATAGATCATTAGAAAAATGTAAAAAAATAGTAGAAAAAGCAGTAAACTGACAAATTCTGTTGTTTTTAACAATGTTTACACGTGTGCATGTGTATATATATATATATAATATATATATATATATATATATATATATATTATATATATGAGAGAGAGATATGCATGTGTGTATATTTATCTCTCTTCTGTTGGTCCCACGACAAAAGGAGGGTGGACCTGTAAATTCACCCTTGTCTGTTCGTCTGTCCGCACTTTTCTTAATAACTACGCCTTGGAATTTTTTTCAATTTTGAACAAACATTAAACATGATATGAGTAAAAACAAAAAGTAACAGAAGAATTTTCCGGGAAAACTCCGGTTGCCTCCCTAGGGGCGCCTTCTGGGTTAAAATGGCTTAAATTGACTTTTTTGTGCTTATTAAAAAAAATTGATGCCTTGGATTTTATAAAACTTTCTGACAAGTTGTAACTAACTGATTTCTATATAATTCCTATATAATTTTGTTTGTCTATACTTCATGATAACTCTTGGGTGTGCCCCAGGGGCTCTTTTAGGGCTAATAAAAACACTCCATTTTACCATATTGGACTATTTTACCGTATTTGTCCAAAATTTTCTGTGTATGTCTATTTAGCAGTTTTGCATGGTGCTGAACTCAAATTTAAATATGTTACGGCCTTGGGAACTTTTGGGGCTAAATGATGCGGGGGGGGGGGGGCAAATGATAAACTTAGTCATTTCTTTTTTTGCATGATGCAGAACTGAAATTAACATATATTATGGTGTAAAACTACACTGTTTGTTCATTTTCACCAAGATTTGACGTCCCCTGGGGACTTTTGGGGCTAAAGGGAGGGGGAGGGCAAATACTGAACTTTTCTTTTATGCCTCGTTCACTGTGCAGTCACGGGGGACCATCATGCTTCACTTGTTTCATTTTACTTCAGTCGAAATTGTCAGAAATCAAGAGAACCTTTTTCCTGGGTCTAACACTTGAACTCTATATAAAATACATAGATATTTGAATATTCCATTAAAGTTCTTTATCTAACAAACATTGCGGTAGTAAAGAAGTTGAAAACATTATTTTTCCTCTCCCCAATTGACCATTTTAATGTTATAGTAGTTATAGTATTGTGTGCCAAGTTTCAGCCACTGTCACATCACCACAGTGTTGCATGCATGTGCTTGTTTTACAAGTACTATCACAGAATGTGCTCCAACGAACTTACTGTACTTGTAATCTCCTCAATATAAATATCCCACCTCATTTGCTTCACTTTTGAACAGTTGAAATTCTCATAAATCAAGGAGTTCCCTACCTGGGTCTAACACTTGAACTCTATATGAAATACATAGATATTTGAATACTTCATTAAAATTCTTTATCTAACAAAGACTTAGTTAGTAATGAAATTGACAACATAATTTTCCTCTCCCAAATTGACCATTTTAATGTTATAGTATATCTTTCTTTGGTCTCCTAATCTTACTGGATTCCAGGACGAGAATTCATCTAGTCTGGTGGAATATCAAGCTTTGTGTTGTTACTTAAGGTAACATCACTTGGAGAAGATGCAGCATTCTTCATAAAAGCCAGTGTTGGCTAGTTATGTAGATATCTTATTTGAGCTGAGAATACTTTGGTATTTGGAATATTTAGTTAGTTTACTTTTAGGGAAAAGTATCTCACACCGGGTTGTCTTGACAAAACCCTGTACAGAGAGACCTTAAGAACTTGTGTCTAGTCAATAGTCCAAGTTGACATTCAAGCTATCTCCAAACTCCAGGCAATATCAGGAACATACACAGCTATAGTTTAACATAAAAAAAAATTTTTTTAATTGCAAAAAAAAATGATGAATGAATGTATATTACACTGCCTTACACAAAGGAGGAGGTTGTGCCTGAAAAGGGGATCTTATGATATCAGAACAAATATTACACTATTTCCTTTTCTCAAAAAGTGAAGATAATGCTTTGGAGAATAATACCGTGATAATAGAACAGATATTTCTTAAAAATTAGTTAATTTTTTAAGCTATAAATGAAAATATTAAATGTTTAGGTATTATTACAGTTTAACACCCTCAGCTACCGCCCCCCCCCCTCCAAATGAAATTTCATTTATTTTAGGCGATTACTTGTGAATTATGAAAAAAAAAAAGAAATAACATAAAAAAAATTTATTTCAGAATTTAAGATATATATCAGTTTCGCATATAAATTTAACATGAAATAAGCCATCATTTCTGGGCCATTCTACCGTTTTAGGGCAGTTAATCATTTTTTTTTTTCTTTTTACTATGGGAGATAAATTCTGTACATTTGTTTTAGTTGGAAAGGGGATTGTTTTTCGGGTGATCACGTGTTTTACAACTTTGTTAGTTGAACTTAGGATTTGTGGTAAAAAAAACAAAATTAGTTAATTGCTGTAATAATTTAGAATTACTCGGAAATGGATCATTTTACAGTAAATTTATATATGAAATCGATACCCCATTTTAAAATAATTGCTTTTTCCTTTCTAATTTATTCCCAACTAGCATGGGTGCCTGGCATTGCTCGGATGTTTGGATGTGTATGTTGAGCAAAAAAAAAAAAAATTAGTAGTAGGAAGGCAGACTCGAAACTGTACCGCGAGGGAGGAAAAGAACAGGGGGGAAAATATCTGACGTCTTTGCAGTTACAACCACCGCCAAACCTGAAGTGAGTTATGTTTAAATTAAGGCTAGGCATCTAAAGGAGAGGATAACTTTAAAAAATATCGGCGAAAAAAGCGACCCCCCCCCCTGTAGAAAAGTGCCTAGTTGAAGGTGAAGATATTAATGTTTTTAGCCAATTTTTCGATATTTGTCGTATGAAAGGTCGAACTTTAAAATGATACTGATCTTTGTAAAATCCGTCGCCTCTGTTAAAAGTTTTAGGCAGACATGCAAACATACATACATTTATATATTGGTAACTAAAAATTTTCGACCCAAACTGATGAAAATGCTTGCCCTATCTCTGAATACCCTTTATGTAAAATTTCAAATGTTCAGACCAGAAATTGTCTGAGTAATTTGGTAGAGACTGCAGAGGTCAATCTTTTTTTTAACTTTGACCCCTGATATGACCCCTTAACATTTATTGTTTTGGGCTCAAATCAAGTTATTAAGTTAGATCCATGTCCAAGGAACCTATATCTAAAATTTCAAGTGTTTATACCCAAAATTGTCGGAGGAGTTTGGTAGAGTTCTCAAAGGTCAAATCGTTGAACTTTGACCCATTAACAGCCAAATTTCTGGCCGAAAATGGATCACAAAGATTTTTCCAAATCTCAGTACCCTGTATATCAAATTTCGAGTCTGTAGACTTAAAATTGACAAAGTTATTGCGTAGGAAAATGTACACACACGCACACAGACACGTTCACTTTTATAGATAGATGGATAAATAGATAGATATAAGCATTTCAGGGTTTTCACATGTAATCTTAAAAAAAAATGTTGAATTTCATTTTTTTAAGGGTGGGGTGTGATGATTTAGCAGAGATGTTAATTTACAAATTTTCTCAAAGTTTGTTTAAATTATGGTATTCTCAGAGTAAAAACCTGTTTATTTAAGTATAATTGGAGAGGGGGGCACATTAATTGTTGCTCAGGGGACAGATAGGATTTGTTAGTAATAAGGTCATATTTAAAAAAATTTTATCAATTTAAAAAATAAAGTAAAACAAAAAACATATTACAAAGTCTTTTATGATTAGATTTGATTCCACAGAAAGTCTCAGAAAAATTAAAAAAAAAAAAAAAATGTTTTTTCATTTTATAAAACAAAACATTACAACATTATTCAATTTTCCAATGTTTTCATTTTAACCTTATGAAATAATGCTTTCAAGGATGTACTTGCTCCTATTCTAATTTGAAATTATTGAAATTGATTTGGGGACTGTAAAGGATATAAATATAAAAAAAAAATATTTTAAGAAAACTTAGCTTTGACCCCTTGCAGTTTCTGACTTGAATTAGAAAAGTAGTTGAGTTTCTGGAGACTTGATTCAAATCAGCAACTGCACATATCAGGGGTTAATTATATTAAAAAGCTGTTGGAATCTCTATTTATTGAGGATTTCCTTAGGAATTTGATACTTTCTGAGAATATACATTATCAACAATCAGCCTCACAGTCTGGGTTATTTTTGAGTCAGTAATGAACTTGCTTCTATCAGGCCGAGGTATGGTCCTGTGCAGTTCTAGGAGGTCCACTCTCTCTGACTTGACCTTCTTTCTTTAGGGATGCGTTAGCTTTTTGCTAATTGGCTGAAGCATCCATACTTTCTAGAGTGATAGAATGGTCCTACCATTTTTGTTCCAGCAACTTTAGCAATGGATTGGATATTATCATTACATTTACCCCATGTCACAACTGACTTGCTTGATTCCGACATAAATTCCTCGGAACTTTCTATTTACTTTTAAAATATTGTTAGGGAGAAGAACATCTTTATCTGGCAAACTATTTGCTTTTGCTACCAACTGTGTAACGTAAACTCTGACTATTCCCAAATGCCTTCACTCTCAACGTGTAATCTTATTTGACCAAGCAGAGCTTTCAATATATCTCCGCCTCATGAACGTTCTAATTTATGATAACAGAGCTCTTCTGACAGTTTCAGGAATGTGTTTCTTCCAATTTCTTCCATAGACTTAAGACTTAGCAACTCCCACGGCCTGCAACACATGAAGTAAAGTATACCATCGTTTTCTATTGGAAGCCAGATCCACAGCATCTCTTCAGTTTATTTCCATTGCAATCAAATCTCTTTCTCTCTATTGTCTGTTTCCAGTTCATTTTTGGTCTTTTTCCACCAGGGTCCATTGAAGCACTTGGTTGGTAATTCTCTCTGGAGACAATCTTAGGGCATGCTTGAGCCAACTTAGTATAGTGAAGAATTTTCAAACAACAACTACCTGTTGGTTAGAGCGATCTCTGACTTCTTGGTTGGTAATTCGATCAGTCCATTTGCTTCCTAGAATCTTTCTAAGGCATTGGAATCAAATGTATTTATTCTCTTGACTGATTCTAACAAGTTTCACTTCCATATAGAAATGTGGACAAGACATTGCTGTTATGAAATCTTAATTTAGATTTGAAACTAAATTATTTGTTTCTCCATATCTTGCAGAACTTATTAAATGTTGTATAATGGCAGTCTCATCCCTTAACTGATTGGTCCATCTCTTTGATAATCATCCTCTTCATCTTTCATGACTGAAATCTTTATATGATTGCTTTACGTAGTGTGAGTCTGATAATTGGGAAGCATGTTTAAACCAGGTTGTTATTTTTTTTATTTATTTATTTTTTTTTTTTTTTTTTTAATAACGTAAAATTGCTTTATGGGTTAGTGGCAGATAATGATTTAAAATAATATATTTAATTTTTTTTTTTTTTTTGTCTCCTTTTAACTTGAATGACCTATTTCATTCTAACTGTTTTTTTTTTTTCAAAAGATATCAATCATAAACAAAAGCTACCGAGTCGTGATTGTTCCATGTATTTCGGAGTAATTTTTATATTGCTTTACTGATGTGCCTACTTCAGAGAACTTCATCACATACTTGAAAACAAAATTCTACTATCTATTATGATCTTGTACCAGTTTTTCTGCTGTCAGAGGCAGCATGTCAGTCTTAATCCTTATCTGATTGACTCCTCTCTTTGATGATCATCCTCTTCATCTTTCTTGAATGAAATCTTTTTTATATGATTGCTTTATGTAGTTGGAGTCTGGTAGTCGTGGAATATATCTAAACTACGTTAATCGTTTTTTCTTTTTTTTTTCAAATAACTTAGAATCTCAGGTGATAAGCTACAATAATATATATATATTTTTATCCTTTTAACTTGAATTACCTGTTTCTTTCGAAATATTTCTACAAATATATCAATCATAAACAAAAACTACAGTCGTGATTGTTCCATGTATTTCAGACTGATTTTATGTTGCCTTACTACTCCAGAGAGTTTCGCCACATGCTTGAAAACAAAAAAACAAAATCCTGCTACATATCATGGTCTTGGGCCACTTTTCAGTTGTCAGAGGCAGCATGCCAGTCTCAATTTTTTATCCGATTAGCTCATCTCTTTGATGATCATCCTCTTCATCTTTCTTGAATGAAATCTTTTTTAATATAATTGATTAACATAGCTGGAGTGTGATAACCGGGAAACAATCTCCAAACCAAATTAATCTCTCTTTTTGACTATGTCCAAATCACATTAATTTCTTTTTTTAATAATGTTGACAATGATTCTTTTATTGTCTTTTTCTGGTATCTACATGTCTTCATCTACCTCACCGAATTACTCCAAGGATAGTTCTTAAAGATTTAATTTCAAAGGCGTTAAATTTCCTCTCATACTCTGCTAGTTATAGTCCGTATTTCACCTGCATATGCAACAAAAGGAACTATCACTACAATGTCTTAATTTTAGAATGTTGATATTCTATTTCTCGAAACAAAACTTTTACCAAAATGACTGAATTCGGCATTAAATAACATAAAAAGGGTTGATATGCCATAAAATAAAACAACCAAACCAAACACCATCAATAAATATTTGAAGATATAAAGATCTTGAAGCAAAAACAACTTTTACCAAAATGGCGGGTTTCGGCATTAAATAACTTTCTGATACTGACATGTCTTCATCTATCTCACCAAGTTATTCCAAGACTAGGTCTTCAAGATTTCATTTCAAAAACATTAAGTTTTGTTCCATGCTTTGCCAGTTATAGTTCATATTTCATTTGTATATACAACAATAGGAACTATCGATGCATTGCAAAGTTTTAACTTCAGAGGCATTGATATGTTTTTCCTACTCCATGGCTTTTCTTTTAGACATCCAAATCCAGAAGTTGTTATTTCTATTCATCTTTCTCGAATAAAATCTTTTTTTTTTTTTTAATATGACTGATTAACATAGCTGGAGTCTGGTAACCGGGAAACAATCTCCAAACCAAATTAATCTCTTTTTCTTGTTTCTTTTTTTACCGAATATGTCCAAATCCCGTTAATTTTTTCTTTTTGTGAATAATGTTGATGATGGATCTTTTTATATTAAGCCTCTTTTTGATCTCTGCAGTTCTTAGTCTCTTGCAAAGTTACTCCAAGAATAGTTCTTAAAGATTTCATTCCAAAGACATTAAGCTTCCTCTCATGCTCTGCCAGTTATAGTCCATGTTTCATTTGCACATAACGGAATTATAGTGTGTTTTATGGTGTGTTTTACATTGAAAAATCCAAAGAAATTCCTTTTTAAATTAATGATATTTTATTAAACAAGGAGATTATTTTAAGGAGAGTAGAAAGTTTGCCATGGCTTTACTTTTGATGGTTTCGTAACTGTCTTCCCTTATTTTGTCCTCTAGTCCTCACATTTCATGAGCAATATTCTGAAAAATAGGGAAGAATTGCTGTTTTCTTGGTCAGAATCTATTCCATTTAACACTTATCCTCGGCTAATTTTTTACCTTGAAGTATTTTTTAACCCCTTACATCAAGTGGCTTCAGTCCTTGTCTGGAGCGATTTCCATAAAAAAGAAAAAGATATTGGTTATTTAACTTTCAAAAATTCTTAATACAGCATTTTCAGGGTTTTTTGTTTTGTTTTTTTTCAGTTTTTTTTTTAATCATTCAATGTTTATAATATTCATATATTGTTTTTTTTTATTATTTAATTTTATTTTTTACCTTTTAAATTGAGTGTTTCTTTCCAAATATTTCTAGAAAGGTATCGGTCATAAAAAAAAAGTTCAAACGGTGAGTTTTTTCACATGTTTTCAGCAACTAAATTTGAAGAGTGCTTTTTCTGTTTTTTTTTTTTTGTTCTATTTTTTTTTTCTTCTGTTTTTTTTTTTTTCCTCTCTTTTAAATAAAATCTTTAATCTTCGTAATCATTATCAACATAAATTAAAGGAAATAAATTTGGGAAATTAGTCAAAAACATTTTTTTTGCTTTACCTACTATGTTTTAACACTATTTACTCGTTGCTTATCAAGGCCAAGAGACACTCGAGGATAAGGATATTAACACTCTAGTTCTAATAAGATCACTAAAGTTGAGCCTGGAAAGTACCAGATGGGTGACCATTTACCAGGCATTTTATGTTAGAGAACGTCAATAGCTCCCTGCAAGAACTTTTATTAAAAAATCTAATGTCATCTCCCCTGATCAGGATATACATGTGACTGTGGACCCCTTGTGAATTTATCATTCCCTAGAAATTTCCTTCTTTATAGAAAAAGACGTCATTACTTGCCTGTTTTCTTTTTTGTTTTAAGAATAAAGGTTAATGAAACTGAATTAAATTATTGTTGGCTGATAAATGAGGAAAACTATAGAAGCACTAATATTGATATTATAACTTGTGAGGTGTTAACAGCAGATGACCAAATTGTAATTAGCAAGGAACCAGTTCGATAGCAATGTTGAATAGAGCTGAATTATATTTCTCTGTGTCCTCTACATGACACTATGTCTCTTCCTGGGAAACGCTGAGTCGGGACAGCTAGTTTTCAAGATTACAAATTTTAGTGATCATCAAGATTGTTTGCTCTTTTTGACTAATGTTTTTGTTGTTTATTCGACTGGATAATTACACATGATGAAGCACACCAGAAAGTCATTCTTAATGTTATTTCATGTTATCTGAGAGGAAGATTGTCATTATCAGAATGGACCATGTCTTGCTTGTCACTGTTGTCCCATGTGTGGAGCAGAAGCCAAAAGTCTAAAGAAGCAGACAATCTTGACAATGACACAAATTTCTTTGTAACAGCAACTGAAAACTTAAAAAATTTAATTTTAAACAGATCGCCGGAGGTCATATAAAGATAAAAACTATAAAAAAAGAAAATGATAGTTTTTTTTATCTTATATATAACCCAATGTTTATATGTGTGTCTGCATGTGTATGATGTTTGTGTGTTTTCCTATGGAAAAAAAAAAGGTTAGAGAAATTGCATAAAATCTAAAAGCGTATTCTTATGTAAAATTTAGCAGGAAAAGACAATGGAAATATTTATGAACTTTTCAGTGCACTCCTAAGGATAAAAGATCAGGCTTATGCATTTTCACCCTTGCTTCTGCTCCAGGTATGTACTTACTAGGGCAAGGATAACAGCATATTCTTTTCATTGTTTTGACTCTCGAGTGTGTATCCGTTGATATCTTATATGCTTTTATATAGTGATGTGGTTCTCTGTTAATTAACTGTGTCGGATATATACTCGAGAGCCAAAACAATGAAAAGAATATGCTGTTGTCATAGCCCTAGTGCTTACTATCTGTTCAGATGCAAAATGACTATCACAGTTTTTTTTTTTTTTTACTCCATCAGTTTAGGAGTAGACGTTTTTGTCAACGAGCCATGTAACCCCTTCCTTATTGGGAACTCGAAAAGGCTTACTTTTTTATTAGCTTGTTCGGAGTTCAGGGGGATTGAATGCTGATGGCGGTAGGGGTCACTTTCAGACTTGGTTTATCTTGAATTGAGTCTACTTTCATCTCCTTTTTTTTATTATGATTAGCTTCTTCCATCAAATAGCTTCAAGCATTGTCTCAAGCGACTTAAAAAATAGATGAAACAAAATCAATTGTTTTTGACTAATTTTGCAACTTTATTTTTTTTAAAAAATGACATCGGTAATAGTAATGCGGACCCGTCGTTTTCATAGTTATTGGTTCTGTTTTTTCTTAAATTTCCTATAATGTTGAATTTCTTCCGAAACTTCACACTTTCAAATAATACACACTCATTTATTTCCATTAATCTTTTGCTGTAATTTGCTTTTGTTTTTGTTTGTTTAACTTGGTCAGTTCTAATTGTGTTTGGTTTTATTTTGTTTGCTTCTTTTGGGAAAAAAAAATTATTTATTGCAGACTGTTATCCTCATCTTTCTAGTTGTTTCACGACGTTTCAGCCGACTATTCCTCTGGCCTTCATCAGGTGGTAACCGCAACTGGGTAGGAACTCCGAATCTCCTAATGCATTCTTAGCAATTACTGCCATCCATAGTTGTTGTCGTCTCACCACGTTTTGGCCAAGAAACGAAAGACAGAACTAAGAAAGATGAGAATAATAGTCCACAATAAATAAATTAATAAATAATACTCATTTCAATAATGAATTCATATTAAAATAAAAAAATTATTGTTGAAAATTTTTTTCAAAAATTAAAAATTCAAACTTTTGCTTAATTCATACTAAGGACGGACAATGAAAGTGAAGGTGACTTGATTTTTAAACAATATGAAATTTATGCTTCTGAGTTTTTGAAATGAGGATTAGTTATTAGTATTATTTGAATTAGGTTCCTAAAATTTATACTAGAATTGTCTGCAAGGACCCGTGGTATACTGGATAGAGTACTTGGTAAAATTCAGTTGCAAAGCTACACTCTTCTGGAGGTTGAAAATTCAATCCTCAGTGCAGATGGCACTCAAAAATACAATTGCGAATTACTTAGAATTTATATGGTTGATGGAATGAGAGCATGCTACCTTCACGGAGTAATTAAGTACCTTGCAGATAATGGAGTTTCGGAAGAATCCAAATAATTAATCCTCATCTCAAAATTTTCAAAACATAATTTGTATTAATAAATACTGAACATTTAATTAAGATTGTATATTTCTCCTGAATTTTGGTGAATTTCTTTCAATCTATCAATTAATCTTTGGTTAAAAAAAAAACAAAAAAACTTTCACTTTCATTGCGCATTCCTAATTCATACTAATCATGATAATCTAATTGATAGAGAACAGAATAAGTAAGAATTTGATGAATCCCTCTCCCATAATTATCTGTCAACAAGTTATACAAGTAAAAGGCATTTTTATGCTTTCCTGTATGGCACAATCACATTGATCACTAGTTCCCGTCAGATCACCGAAGTTAAGCAATGATAAGCTTAGCTAGTACCAGATGGGTGGCCAATTGGGGAGGCTAAGCGCTGTATGTACCGCACAGAGAGTTATAGAAATTTTCAGGTTGGTATCTGGAGATGCGTTTAACTCACGAGGGAGGGGAGGGAGATACACCTCCGAATCCAAATGGAAAGCAACGAGCAACTACCATCTTTACTTGTCTTCCTGAGATCACCATAACTCTTCGATTTTGGAGAGCCATGGTCGCCAACACTGTTAAAACAGCAGAGCCACTACATGCATACTAGGCTGATACGAGAACGTGGCAAGTGAGTTGGCATTATCATCAGGAGCAAAGTGTAGTATCTGTTCTGTCATCTGTTGGAGGAAAAGAAATCCTGCTAGACTGATGTGATTTTTATTTTTGGTTTAATCCAGAGTGTCACATTTTGGGGAACTGTATTTTTATCCTCACATTAAAAACTGACCTTGTGTCTTACTTTGTTCGCAAGGGGAGGTAATTAAATAGGGACACTTAGGTGTTAAAAAAGTAATTGTGGTCATTTTTTTTTTTTTTTTTTTTTAGTTATTATTCTCTCTCTCTCCCTCTCTCTCTCCCTCTCTCTCTCTCCCTCTCTCTCTCTCTCTCTCTCTCTCTCTCTCTTTTAATTAAAACCAACTTTTTTGATGTTGAAAAATTTCACGTTCAAGTTTTTGGTTATTTCCATTTCATTAATACCATCATATGAATCTACTTTTCCCTGCATTAATTTTTATCAGCATTTAACTTGGGAAAAAAAAATCACATTACTAATCTTGTAGACGAGCATGTCAACTTGTTTAGTTACAGTTAAAAGACAAGCCTAATAGAAGTTACTATTTATATTTTAGCACTGTAAATAATTTTCCTTTCTCCCTTTGTGTACAAAAAGCTGATCAGAACTTCCATTAGCAAAGTTTTTTTTTGCAATAACTACTCATCTGTGAAACGCAATACCACAGGGCTGCTTCCCAACTGCTATAACAGTCATTTTCACGTCTAAGGTTAACAAATTTTTGTTGAGTCATGGCTATCAGTGGTTGGGAAGGCTTCTTGTAATTGTTAAAGGAGAGCAGCTTAGTCTTAGTAGCATTAAACATTACCTTCCATTTATGGACCGATTACACTATGGTCTGGAGGTCGTTTTCTCAGGATTCTACCATTGCATTAGGTATGTGTATATCCGTTTTTCTCTTGTGCCTGTTATAGAGCATTGTATCATCCACAAATATACCGATCTCAGACACAATGTTATCAGGAATGATAGTTTATAAATATCAGGAATAATAGAGGTCAAGGGATCAACCCCTGAGGCACTCCTGCATTAATATTATGATGCTGATTGGATATATGTCTATTAAGGACAACATAGATTGTCTTCTTGTCTAAGAAGGATCTAATTATATTTAGAGAAAATATAACTAACGCAGTGTTGAAAGGCTAGTCTAAAGCACATGAAGGCCTGATCATCTGATTCTACATTTTGCTCTCTAGTCAAGGGGTAGGTGCTACAGGTATAGACTCCAAGTCCATGCACATATCTGTCCAAGTCCTTACAGCAGAGAGGGAAGTATCCTAGCATGTAAAAACAGTTAGAAGCGATTGAGAAATGTAGGTTAGCTTCACTTAATCTAAAATATCTGGAGAGTTTACTATGAGATAAGACTCTAAATAATCTAAGTTACTTTTAAGCTCACGGATATTTGTGAATACGAGCCTTGTAATTGTTAAAGGAGAGCAGCTTAGTCTTAGTAGCATTAAATGTTACCATCCATTTGCGGGCCCCATTCTACTATGGTCTGGAGGTCGTTTTCTAACAATTCTGCCATTGTCTTAGATTTGTGTACATCTATTTTCCCATCATTCCCGTTATGTGGCATTATATCATCAGTAAATATACCGATCTTGAACACAATGTTTTCAGGGAGGTCATTAATGAATATCAGGAACAATAGTTGTCCAAGGATCGACCCCTGGGGCACTCCCACATTAATGTTATGCTGTTTGAATGTGCATCCATCAAAGACAGCCTGGATGGTCCTCTTGTTTAAGAAGGATCTAATTACATTTAGTATTTCACCAGTTATTTTACAATTTAATTTTCATTAGCAGTCCTTTGTGCCAGATTTTGTCAAAGACTTTGGATATATCAAGGGCTACATCCCTGGCTTCGCCTGCCTTATCCAAAGATAACCATTTAAATATCTGCAATTGAATGACATTGCCTAAATCCATACTGTCAGTCAGAGAGATTAGCTTTTACGAGGTGATGGAGGCTTGAGTTTAATGAAGAGAGGGAGGAGACTGATAGGGTGATAATTGAGTAGGTTAACTCTTTCACCAGAATTATGGTACACTGGTACTGCAAAGGCCATTTATAGCTATTTGGGAGGTAAGATTCAGCAAGACATAGAATTTGGAAAGTATGGGGGCTAGCTCAGCTGAGCATTTCTTAATTAGTATAGCAGGTATGAGATCAGGCCTACATGCCTTGGAGGTATTTAAGTTTTTTATGATATAACAGACATGAGAAGGGGTGATTTTCAGATCATCAAATATGGTTTCAGCCCACATAGAGAAATTATGAAGGGAGCTGTTTGTTGGGTCTTAGGTGGAGTTGGAAGTTAATTGTTGGGCAAGCAGTTTTGGCTTCTCAGTTACTGTGTATGCGACATTTTGGTTGTTGGATAGAATTATTGCTTGTCCTTTATTCACTACACTATTATAAATTTTTCAAGAAACATTTTTACTAACATGTTTTTTTGTTTTTTTTTTTGTTTTTTGTTTTTTTGCTGTTTGTCATTTTAAGATTCTTGACCCATCAACTTTTATTTAACTCCTAATATTCTGGTTGTTGTTGTTGTTTTGATTTGTCCTTTATTGCTTTTTTTTTTTTTTTTTTATGTGATTTACTCAATCAGGGTTTGTAACAGACTTGAAAAGTCTTTGAATTTTGACTTTTACCTTGAAAAGGCCTTATTTCTCTTATCTTGAAAAATCATTGAAAATATGGAACATGTTTTGAAAATCTATTGAAAAGGCATTGAAAATCATATTCTTTATGTCCAGTAAAAATTTGTCAAAATAGTACAAATAAAATCGAAATAAATACTACTAAATTATTTTTTAAATATTAATAAAAATACCATTAAAATATTTTTTAAAATATTGAAAATAAAATCGAAATACATTGTTCTTAAATTGCATTGTATTATTGTGGATACAAGAGTTATGTCCCTTTACCACAAAACTACTTTGGGTAGTTTCATGAAAAAAATTCCGATCTCCATCTATTTTTGCTCTTATTTATAATTTAATTGTTTTTGAGTGGGGGCACAAGGAGGGAAGAATAGTGGTGGCCGCCATAAATAAAATTACCTCTCTCCCTTTAAAAAATACTTTCTTTGTGCGAACAAGACTCTCCAATGACGACCCCCCCCTCCAAAAAAAAATTGTGATAATTTAAAATTAGGCCAGCCGAATCAAAAACATAAAATGGATAAGATAGCAGCAATCTTGGTTGGAAATTAAAAAGCCGTAAAGGAAGTTAATATTTGAGATGTAATAAAAAGCATTTAAAACTACTTAAAAACACACATAAAAATGATGCAGGTCGGTTGCAAAGTAACTTTTATTGGCTATGGTAACATTTATTTGTTGTATATTTGATTTTTTACCACTTTTTTGGATTGCTGTGGATTGTTAAACAAATCCCAAATTTTGTTTTGCAACCTTGAATTTTGTCTGGAAAAAGACTTAAGAAACTTTGAAAAGTCCTTGAAAATGGGCATTAAAAATCTGTACGAATTCTATTAATCTATATATATAAAAGCAAAAATGTATGTTCGCTTTTTGTGTATGTCCAAGAAAGGCTTTTTTCAGAGAAGCGGTCGGTCGCCTAACAACTTAAAACTTTTTATATCACATAAATCGTAATATCTCAGAGTTAACAACGAAGCTTGCCTGTCTATTTAATTTGCTCGATTTCGGGAAGATAAATATTCAACATTTGTCGCTCACCACATGTGGGTTAGTCTTTTTCTTATAACATCTTGGAAAAATAAAAATTAAAAAAAAAGCGTTCTGCAGTAAATGAATACTATCCCGCAGTCAAACTTGACCTCATTAAAACGGGCACCTGCCAAATCCAAGTAATTAAATAAATTCAAACGTGTTTCCGTTAGCATCTCGCAGTGGGGCAATGGTTAACGTCGCACGTTTTTTTTTTTTCACACTTTAATTTACAACTTTGCCTCAAGGGTTCGGATTCGATCCTCATACTTACCTACCAAAACATTTTTAACCCCCCCTCCACCCCCGGAGTTTCCACACACACCTCCAAACACCCGGGCAACGCTGAGTACCCCTTGCTAGTACTTAATAAATATCACTCTGACAATTGCTTAACTGATGCGATTTCAATAGTAGAAAATAAAGAAATATGAATAACAGCAGGTTTAAATACTGGCAGGTAGGATAAAGACAAAAGGCCTCTACACCAGGCAGAAAAAGGATGGTGTAGACCTTCTTGCTTCCGGAAGTGACATTCCAACCATAAGAGGCCAACCAGGGTCATCCATCAGTCCTTAATAAAAACAATGTTCTGGCCCCCTATGTCCACTTTGCTGCAGCAACTAGAAAACAAAGAGTTAAAAGGCTTAAAATTCCAGCCATGATCTGTTTCACAGAAGAAAGCGTTATTGTTTTGCTATCAGTACTCAAAGTTTGCAACGTGAGGCAAGAGGTCAAACAAAATTCTAGCCACACTGGTTGTTTCCCAGGAGGGTAAATATATGACAGAAAATGAGAACGACATTAATAAAAAATATATAAGTGTAAGCGAAGCAGAAGAAGACTACCTAGAATGTGAATCAAAGAAAAGAAACGAGATGGAAACGAGAGTTCAAATGGTAGGAAAAGTGGACACTGTTATGGGTAATGGAATATGCTCAAGCCAAGCATAACAAACGAACAAATATATAGTATCTACCTCACAAGTATGTGTCCTCGCACACTGTTGAGTAGGTAAACAACAAACCTATCCAACAGACAATCCATCGCAATTAATAAAGACTATTTTTAAATAAACAAAAAACATTAGATTAAACAAGTATGGGGGAATTCAGTGTCCATTTGTTCTTCAAAAGAGACCAACCATTATTTTTATGGATGATCAGATGGGTGAAACCTGTTTATTCTCAAAATACACTGTAATGTGTAGTATTTACATAAAATACTTTGTTAGCTCATTTAGAACCTGATTGAGCATCTTTATATTTTTCAGCCTAATTGTGATACATGCTCTGTGTGTGTGTAATATAAATGCTATGTATGGGTATATATAACTATATCTGTGTAATATATATATATATATATATATATATATATATATATATATATACTAGCAAAAGTACCCGTCGTTGATTGGGTTCGAAAGCAGCCTACAGAAAATGGACTCTGATTTATGAAAGTATGATAGGTTATGAAAAGGAACGATTGTAAAGAGATAGCTTCGAATTTGGGTGTATCAAAACCAAAGCAAAATATGATGAAAGTAAAAATAAAATAGATAAAATATTATACCATACCTGTTCACACTGAAACACTTGTCACAATATTCTGTGGATCTATATTAAAAAAACTTGTTAAACTTTGTGACATATTTACATTCTATGGAGGTCAGGCGCGAACGAACACCCCATAATTTTATTATACCATATTTCTTCAAACTGAAACATAATTATCAAAGTATACTTACGCAGATAGATATGAAAAGTCTTTATTAAAGTTTGTGCCTATTTCCATTCTATGAAGGCCAGGCACGAACGCAGACCCCACAATTTTATACCATCCCTATTTAAGTTAAAACATACTTATCAAAGTATTCTTATGTACATCTATATCAAAAACACTTGTAAACGATTTTTTTTTAATTTTAAAATTTTTTATTTCCATATTTTGTGGACCAGGTGCGAACACAGACGCCACAATTTTAATGTACCACCGTTCTGCCAAATCAAACATGCCCATTCCTGTGTCTCGATACGTCTTCTATCATTATATGTGATCAGTTTTTTTTAAAATAGTCAACCATATATGAGCCTATTTGCGACCAGACACACACATACACACACAGAAATTCAGCTTTATATTATAGATATATATATATATATATATTACACACACATATAGGTATATATACCCATACATAGCATTTATCTCACACACATAGCATGTATCACAATTAGGCTGAAAAAATATATAGTGCGTGTGTGTGAGACATGCTGCATATGTGTACATATGTGTGTATGCAATACATGCTTCATGTGTGAGTATATACAGCATCACTGTTTTGAGTGGCCACCCAGTACATTTTTATAATTTTTTCCTAAAAATGTTTGTTTTTTTCTTCGGATTCCTATTGTTTATATTATTAATATTACTTATAAAATCAACAAATCAGTCTATAAATTATACAGGTTATAAAAGAAATATTTTTTAATGATTTAAGCATGGAAGAAAAAGCACGGTCATGAAAAAGTGGCCAGTATGACATATAAACAAACAAAAAAAAATTTTTTTAACTTATTGATTTAAAGTTTTTTTTATATAAGTAATAAATTTTAATCTCTTCACTTTTTTTTTTACATTTTTGTTTTTAATACTTTGTGTGCCAACCTTTGTTATAAAGACAGTCTTAGTCTCTTTGGCGCCGAATCGTAAAACTTTGTTATGTAAGAATTCAAGATATTGTTGAACTCCTCTTTACCATTGACTCATAATTGATTCAAGTTGCTTGATGTATATTTTCCTAATTGAAATTTCAAAAAACTCCAAAGATTTTCTAAGGATTCTGTGCTAGCCAGTCAGCCAATACAGTAATACCCTTTTCTTCAAAAAAATCTTCTAGAACTTTTAGAGGAGTGGCACTTTGCCCCATCTTCCATAAATACATTCTCATTTTGGTGGGTTGGAAGGTATGTTTCATCCAATATATCTTGGTATTCATAACTTTTCACGTTACCTTTATACTGTTTGATGCATCTCTCTCCAGCAGCTTTAATACATCCCTAAATATTGATAGAGGAATTCGCCTCTTTGAAGGTTTTCCTGACATATTTGTACTTCTTACATAGGTATGGGTTTGTTCTTACATATATTCGGCCCCTTGGATAAAGGTTTATCCTGCATTCATCTGAGTAGACCAGATTATCAAGTTCCTGTTTTGTTTTTTTGTGTTTTTTTTGTTTGTTTTTTTTCCAACATATTCTTACAGAAATTTTTCTTGTTAGAAACATGCCTCATTTTTAATAGTGTTTTTTGCAAGCCACATAATCCGGTAAATTATGCCTCCTTAAAGTTCTCTTTCATGTAGAAAGAGATATATTTATGGACAAATCTGTATTTGCAAGGAGCTTCTTCCCCCCCCCCCCCCCAATATGGGTGTTTGCTTGAATTTAAGCAAAGTCTCCTCTCATCTCTCTCTGTCAGCTTTCTCGTTTTATAGCCTTTTGGAAGATCCTTGATTAGCTTTGGAATTTAGGAATTGGACTTTTTCCTTCATTACAATCAATTCTCTTATTTTCATTGATAGAGTGGGCATTTTAAATAATTCTTATCAAATATGAATTTCGAGAAAACAACTTGGTTAGATGAGTCTAATCATGGAAATATCCCACTAAAGAGGGGTGGACACTTTTTCATGACTCCCACTTTTTTTTCAATATTTTTTTTTTAATATTTATTTTATTTCTATTGCAAGTTACCAATAAAATTTTTCATGCTTGTCGTATTTACCTTTGATATAACTATCACAATCCGAAAAAAAATTTTTTTTTAACATTTTTATAAAAATATACTGGATGGCCACTGGAAACTGAGCAATGCTGTGTATGTGTGTGTGTGTATGATTTAATCTCCATCGCTAGAAAATTGAAACCTGTTTGCTGTTCAAAGTTAATTTTTCAAATGTTTGGGAGGATCGCGGTACACTATTAAAGTTTTTAGTGTTTTTTTATTTGCATGCAAATAGAAACATATGAATAGTTAACAAGAATAATTTTTATAATCTCAGTACCTGAGTTCAAATCTCATCCAAGTCTTTTTCTTAACTGGATACATGTTTTATAAATTTAAAGAAATGAACATACTTTTAAAAAAATAAGCACGTTATATGGTTAGTATTGAATTAAACTAAGTGACTTTTTTATTTGTTTTTGTTTTGTGTTTGATAATCTGCAAACACATAAACATAACATTGGGATACTTCTGCAGTTTAAATCCCGTTTTCTCCGGGAGTCTCACTCAGCAACGCCTGGCAGACAAAAAAACAAAAACAAAACACCAAATTATACCGAGTGAACGGAAGTCATTACAAAAACGAAAAATATAAACTAATAAAATAAACAACCTAGTCATATATTAATAAAATTTACTGTTTAATTTTTTTATTGTCAACTGTTTTTTGTTTTTTTGTAATAAGTTTTGTTTTTGTGTGTGTGTTGGGGGGGGGGGTTATACTTTCTTTTGGGGGGACAACTTGTGGTTTCCTTAGGATAGGCTATTTCCTTGGGGATATTAGTTTCTGCCGGTTGAAGGAAAACATTTCATTTTCCTTCCTTGTCACAAGAATAAAGACTTGTTGTTTGAAGCGCAATGAAATTCTTCTCTCTCTTTTCTTTTTTCGATTTGGTGTCATCTGCTCGCGTCTCTTTTTGCCATTCGGTTTCTCAATAAACTCACTCAACATTTTCCGGACCGGTTTTCATCGTCCGCCGGGCGTTGCGGAGTGAGACTCATGGAAAAACAGGATTTAAACTGCAGAAGTACCATCATTAGTTCAAAGAAAATTATGGTTTAGATTAATGTAGTTTGTTTGAAGCATTGTTTAGTCTGTATATAAGATAATTGAACACAAAACAAGTTTAATAAATAGACATAATCTGAAGCAAATTAAGGTATATAATGGTGAACGAGCTATGCAGATTCATCTTTTATTAATACAGTGTGTGTGTGTGTATATATATATATATATATATATATATATATATATATATAAATAAAGTCTTGACACACTTGCATTGTATTCTTACTTGCATCTGTTTGGTCTAATAGAAAATGTGTTTTTGCCAACAAAAAACAATACATCAATGTATTCATCGTAGTTACTTACTCTCTCATGCAAGTACAAAGTAGCTTTTTCTTTTCACAAAATTTTTAATATTTTTCTTTGTATTAGCTATAAAGTGGGAGGAGTTAGGTAAAGATGGAGGTGACAACAGGTAGAATAATATTTGCTACTGGAACAATAGCAGGAACTCACAAAGAAGCGAGCAACCAATAGAAGATATTGTTTGTTTTTTTTTGGAAGAAACAGCTTACCTTGCAGATATGTATACAATCAAGTTTATTAGCTGTTTAAACTTGTGCAGTATTTCATTCCGGTCTCCAGATAATGTTGGGTAATCAAAACAGAATATGCACCATTTCAGAGCCTACCTCTCCCTGTAGATTTGTACATAAAGTTATATCGTTTTTTTTTTGTTTTGTTTTTTTTTGTTGCTTTATTTTCCTTGAGGAGTAATCCATTCAAGTCTCCAGATAATGTCAGGTCATCAGGAGAGAATATGCACTGTTTTGGGACCTATCTTTTGATGGCTTTTTTGCATATCAGCCACCTCTCATTGATCTAAGACCCTAATTGCATTGAACTGAACTGTTCAATAGATTAAAAACTGGACAGTTAATGATTTCAGCATCTCCCGCCTCGATCAGCAGCCCAGTGTCTCATGTGGCATTCAAAAGTTCAACAACTGCATTTCACATACTCGCCAAGTTAAGACTCCCTTGTATCGAAAAGAAAGAAGAAAAAATAACAACTAAATAAAATAAATGAAATAAGTAAATAAATATATAATAATAAAATTTGGAATATTTTTCTTTGTTATTAGTTATAAAGTAATAGACGCTAGATAAAGATGGAAGCTGACAACAAATATAAACTGACGTTTAATTATGCGTTTATTGAAAACATTTTTGAAGATTAATAATAAAAATTAATTAATAAAAAAAACACAAAGTTTTAAAAGTGTGTTTTTTGTTTATTGATTTTGTTGCAGTTCCATCGATACTGTTGAAGCTGTCTAACGTTTTATTTATTTATTTTATTTTTTTTTCAGTCATTTAATGTCCCATATGATAATGTTGGCCTAGCAAGTCAGATGTCGTCTAGCTTAAGATAAAAAAAATCTTCATTATATTGGTTCTAATGTTTAGCTGTGTTCCCCGCCTCCATAATTGTATACATTTTATTTTCATTCTATGAAAATTTCCTTTATGATAACAGATTCCAAGTGGACGCTAACACAGTATACCATATATATATATATTTGTAGTCATCGACATACAGTCCTGTTTCGTTGTATCACAACTCATCAGTGCCGCTAGACTAGCATCTCTCCCAAGCCAAGGATTGAACCTGGAAACGTCGTGTTGACAGTCGGCAGTTCTCCCACTCGACCATGGAATCGACACCCGTAAATAACTCGTCGGAATGTCTATTTAAATAGACACCCGCCACCACTTTTATAGTGCTCAAATCGCCTGTTCGTAAACAAACAAACAACGAGCTTCGCATTTTCAGCCAATTAAGTAGCGGGTGAGATTATTTACGACAGTGCTCTACCCAAAGAGGGGGGCTTAAAATATATTTGTAGTCATCGACATACAGTCCTGTTTCGTTGTATCACAACTCATCAGTGCCGCTATATATATATATATATATATATATATATATATATATATATTTATTAGTGATGGGATTACTCCAATATTTTTACAGATTCTAATTCTTTATAAATCTCTAAATATTTAACTAAAGAGGTTTTATTTTTCCAATTGTAAAAACATGTTAAATGTGCATATATTTTCTTAACCGTAAAAATACACTTGTGGGAGGGGGTGATCAATAGATTTTAGTTTTACTGGTAGTTTAAAATCAATGAATATTTATTTCAATATTAGAATCAGCAGTGAAAGATTTTGATTGAACAAAATCAAATAAAAAAGTTAATTAAAGGAATCGTTTTTGGCATTAGAAAATAGGCACAAATTTTTCCGATACTCCAAGAAGTACTGGTTTTTCTGATTCCGATTAATCCCAACTCTAAATAAGAAATATACCTTATTAATATTTTCTTAATCAAAATTTTAATATATTAAAATTCCGGTAATGTTTATGTACTAACATAAACTTTGGATTTCTTTTGAGGAAATGATAGATTGGTTCCAGAAAATTCCTAAATACCAAAACAGTAAATTCTCATATTATCCATCTAGTATAACTCATAAACTATTTGAGAAAGCACTTAAATTAATGGAAAGTGAAACATATGTAACTAGATTAGAAATAGAGATTATAAAACTAGTGAGGAAAATCTTAATACCATATATATATATATTTGTAGTCATCGACATACAGTCCTGTTTCGTTGTATCACAACTCATCAGTGCCGCTAGACTAGCATCTCTCCCAAGCCAAGGATTGAACCTGGAAACGTCGTGTTGACAGTCGGCAGTTCTCCCACTCGACCATGGAATCGACACCCGTAAATAACTCGTCGGAATGAATTATGGACAAGGAAGTATAGAGAAAACCATTTTGATGTTACGGTGGGTACTGGATTCTGCATTGGTAACTGATCTGGTAGGTCTGTACATACTAAAGAAGTATAAAAGAAATTCCAGGCTTAAGATGATGCATTATTTTTAGTTAATTCAAGCGATCGAATTATAGAAAAAAACTATAAAGAGAATTAAACTATTTTTTAATGAACTTAGAAATAACACGAAACTGCAATTTGTAAAATAGTGGATTTTTTTAGATATAATTCTAAATCTCAACAACAATACTTATGAACACTATCACAAGCTGAACCAAACACTATTCTATATAGATTATGAATCGAATCATTCTAAGAGCATGAAAAAAGCAATTATTCCCAGTATATCAAAAAGACTATCCAGATTATCACAAAATGAGAATATATTCAATAATAAGGATTATTATAATAAAGCTTTAATTAGATCAGGATATCAAAGTAAGATCAAATACATAAAGGAGGTGGATAATAAAAATAGCAGAACAAACTATACAATATCATAGCATGGCAATGAAAGGAAGAGGAAATGTAAAAAATAAAAGTAGGTATAAAAATAATAATGAAAATAAAAAGAATGAAATTAAATAATGAAGAAGCATATAATAATAATAAGAAGAAGAAAATAGAGGTATAAAACCGGTATGGTTTTAGCCCCCTTTCAGTGAACATATACGAAATAATTGATAACAATTCCTCCATCCCCCAGAAAACAGATTAAGTGAAATAATTAATAAGAACACAATTAAACTTTCATTTTCAACCGCTGCCAATCTAAGTAATACATTAATAATTAAAAAATAAACAAAATAGTGAATAATAATAGGATTGAATCAAGGGAACTAAATTTAGAGAGAAAATATAACTGTAGAATACCTAATGAACGTTCATTGAAGGGCAGTTGCTTAATTTCTGAAATTATATACAATTGTGAAGTTTAGGTGGATAATAGTAAAAAGATAGACCTAGGAGAAACTAAATGTTTTTGTTTTTTAAATAGCAGATACCAAAACCATGTCCAATCATTTAAAATTGGACCAGAGAATGAACAAAATCGGGATGAAGATAATGATAGAAATAAGAATAGAACAAAAATAATTATTAAAAATAAGAAGAGCAACACAATTGCATTCGGTGATTGGGTTAGGGAACTACGTGAGAATAAAAAAGAATTTGAATTAAAATGATCAATAATAGATAAAGCTAGAAAATATAAACCGAGTAAATAAAAAAGATGTAATTTATGTTTACTTGAATCATTCCACATAGTGAATTCTAAAGAGGAAATTTTAAACAAAAAGTTAGATGTTATATAAAACTGTTTTCATAGAAATTAATTCCTGTTATCACATCTAAAACTTGATTAAAATAAATTTAAAAAAGGAAAAATTTACAGAATATGTTGAGGATGAAATGTAAGTGTGTAAAGAGAATGTTCAATTCAATACTAAGATTTTAAAATGGTGCAATAAATAAATTATTAGATCATGAACTTAACATATAGAAACTAAAATAATTATAACCAAAATAGGAGAAATAGAAGTAATTTTTATTTTAATAATCGTTATGGGTAATAAAATTACACCCGTGGTAATTTCAATAACACAAGAATTAAAAGAATCTAACATTAAGTAACTGCAAGATATAGAGAGAAACAGATTAGGATGAATTAAAATAAATTTAATCAAACTATAAAATTGAAGAAAACTAAGCGATAAATTTAACTGAGATTGTTAAAAAGAACATAACGTTAGAATTATAAGTTTAAAATTAAAAAAGTCAAAATATTAAAATATTAATGCATGGAATTTTGGTAAATTGATAAAAATTGAAAAAATAGTTATCTCCCTTAGAATGTAAATATATTACAAATGATAATGGAGATAAAAAAAATTAAAATAAAATACTTAGATAAAGATAAGCATTGAAAAGATAAATTTCAAATTTAAATTATTAACATAACCAGTATGAGATTAAGATAAATTTTAATTAATACTATTTAAATTAATCATTTAATTACAGTTCCTTTTTAACCCTACCAGACAGAGTTACTGATATACCAGTAATTTCCAAAAATATTATATACCGAGTTACCAGTATTTTTCCAACCACGTGTCAGGGAGCTAAAAATAGCTACTCAATCACTGCTTAGCCTCTATTTAGTGCAAGTCTAACATTCTGCAAATGGCTTCCTTTGTTTTTGGCGGAGTTGTGAGTTTTTTTGTAGACTAAAGTAGCCATGAAGCGAGCTCGTGATGAACCAAGCATTTCGACAGGTAAAAGAGCGAGACGCAGGAGTTTCACGGTGCAACAAGTGTTGGATAAAGTGACAAATTCTGATTCAGAGGAAAGTGAATTTGATCAGGAGTTTCTGAATCAAGTAATACTAGTGATGATGAATATTTCGATGAAGGAGAAAGTGATGATAATTCTGATGATGCAAGTGGGTCTGAGCATTAAGGAGGGTTCCACCTGTTGGGCAGATTGGCACACGAGGGCTAAATATTGGCGGTAGATGAAAGGTAAAAAATTACTAACACGCGTAAATTTTTTTCACAACAAAATATTTTCTCTCTAATAAATTCCTCCTCCCCCTGCCACCACTTAACACCGTTTGGGGATCGTTCACAAGGAACAGTTGAGAAGAGAACACCGGTTTGGCTTCGTAGTTCTTTCATGTGAAGTTATTTAAAATCACTAAACTAAGCTGCAGTGCTCTGTGGTGTAGTGGTTAGCGTGCTGGACAATTCACATTATATTTTCACGTTCGCGCCGACCTACCGTAGTCGTTTTTTTTTTTTGTTTTTTTTTCCTAAACAACTGGAATGGACTTTTCTTGGTGGCCGAACTGTTAACGTTGCAGATAGTTTTTTTTTGTTTTTTTTCACACTTTATTTTCCTACTTTTACTCATGACTCCGGGTTTGATCCTTCCTACTTACCTACCATAACATTTTTTAAAACTCCCCCCCCCTCCGTCCCGGAAACAAACACTCGATGAACCAAGCACTTCGACAGGTAAAAGAGCGAGACGAAGGAGTTTCACGGTGCAACAAGTGTTGGATAAAGTGACAAATTCTGATTCAGAGGAAAGTGAATTTGATCAGGAGTTTCTGAATCAAGTAATACTAGTGATGATGAATATTTCGATGAAGGAGAAAGTGATGATAATTTTGATGATGCAAGTGGGTCTGAGCATTAAGGAGGGTTCCACCTGTTGGGTGGATTGGCACACGAGGGCTGAATATTGGCGGTAGATGAAAGGTAAAAAATTACTAACACGCATAAATTTTTTTCACAATTTTGCCCAGGAGGCCAGGCAAAAGAGGCAAATTAGGTCCAGTAGCTCAAATCTGGTAGGGTTAAGAAATAACATGTTAAGCAAAATTAGATTGTAACAAGTAAACAAAGTCTATACAAAACTATCGTTGATTGAGGAAGTAATAGTGGAACATCTAAATTTAAACTAGAATTTGAAGGTGTAGATTAGTATTTGGTAAAATAAATCAATTAAATAAATTGGGGAAGAAAAACAATTATTAAAATCAGAACATACAAAGGATTACATAATTATTAAAATAATTGATTGAAATATTTAAAAAGTGGAAATATAAAAATGGAGCGATTACTAAATTCGAAGGCTATAAAGATAAACTATGGGTGTATTTATATATGTATAAATAGTGTGTTTTGCTTTCTGAAGAGTAGCTATTTTGGAATATTTTTAACTGATATAATTAAAATTGTCCAAATGGTTATGAAACAATTGTAACACATAAGAAAATACACAATATAATGTTCTCATTTTATATTTTGTTGTCTTGATTTTTGTGAATATATATATATATATATATATATATATGGCTGTGCCAAAAATAGGCTCTAGATGATGGCTGACCCCCTTAATGTACGACCTTAAGGGGAAATGTCACATAGCCCACTACAAAATTCAGGTCTTTAGCTTTCCAATGAGCCTTCAATTGTTGAATTCTGATCCATAGTCTGAGATTTTAAGCTTAAAAATTGCCAAAAAGGTGGTGTAATATGTTGCTACAGTCATGAACATGTTTTGGTCAGCTAGTTACCAGTCACTAGAGACCTCTTCAAGCTATATACAAAAGCAAAGTTGGCAATGAAAATATCAGTTCTTCCTCGTCACAGGGAGTTAATATCAGGGGGTTCCATCAAATATTGTGAAAAATAAGATTTGGTTGTCTGTAAATAAAACTCAATAGGGTTGTGGATGTGAGTCTGTGTTTAGATATAGGAATTAATGGGAAAGGGTGGCGAGTGGGGCTTAAAGGTTGAGATAGAGGTAATGGAAGATCATGAAGAAAGGTATCTGTATGCATGTGGGATGCCTGCCCCAAACCTTAAACATATTAGTGTGTATAGGTTCAAATAGTAGGGGAATGTGGATTTGACATATCTAAGCTAAAAAGGGTTTTTTTTTTTTTGTTTTGTTTTTACATAGGTAAATCACCACATTATCAAGGCCAAGAGGCCACTCAAGGATAAGGGTTAAAGAGTGTACAGTAGAAATTGGACAATATAGTAATCATTAGTAATGAAAATTTGGTAAATTTGATAACTTATATGGAACGGCTCATTAAGAACTTATTTACGTTAGACTTGAACACAACCATATTGTAGTCAGCCGGAAAGCAGGAAAATGGAAGACAATTCCACAGGCGTGCAGTTCTAAGAAAGAAGCTTTGTTCATGGAATCTACGTTTAGGTTTAGGCACAGATAAAGAGTGGGGGAAATTATTGATAGTGTTTACAGCTAGACGAGTGTTTCTTGTGAAAGTTTGGCGAGGGGAGGATCATAGATTGAAACTCAGTCGAACACTTTCCATGAAAATAACGATACAGCAGAGACAAACTCGCAAAATCTCTTCTGTGAGATAGAGGTTGCAAGGAGGAGAAAAGGACATCTCCTACGAGGCTACGAAGTCTATTTTGAACTCTGTCAAGGCAGGACAAGTCCTTTCTAGCAGCTCCTGCCCAGATGTGGCAACAGTATTCCATCCTTGGACGTACCTGGCTCTTATATAGATAGAGAATAGCATCAGCAGTTAGATATTTACCGGATCGATAGAAAGATCCCACCATTTTTCCAGCAGCCTTGACAACAGATTTGATGTACGTGTTCCATTTAAGATCAGGAGTAATGGTCAAGCCCAGAAGCTTGTCAAAACTTGAGGCCTCCTGAAGACGAGAGCCATTCATTTCAATTGAAGCCAGATGTGGATCAGAATGTTGATGATGTAAAGAGAGAAGCTTGGTTTTAGATGCATTAAAAGTAACCAGCCACTCCTTTCCCCATTGTACTACGTGCTCAAGATCAGAGGAGAGAGAATTGGAGAGAACTTGGTCGTTTACTATCTTAGATGTGCTACCATAAATGGTAGTGTCGTCAGCATAAATGTCTACAAATGATGTAAGGATGTGATTTGGAAGACCATTAATGTAGATCAGGAAAAGAGTTGGGCCCAGGATGGACTCCTGAGGGACACCAACATTAATACTGTGAGCTTCCGATTTTTGCCCCTCAACTACTACTCTTATGAACCTATCAGAAAGAAATGATTTAATAATTGAGAAGACATTTCCAGCTATACCATAACTAGCGATCTTATGAAGTAAACCTTTATGCCATACCCTATCAAAGGCTTTAGATATGTCAAGAGCAATTGCCCTAGAAAGATTGCCACCGTCGAGAGATTTGCTAATCCTATGCGATATAACTGTAAGCACATCTGCTGTAGATCTAGCAGAACGGAAACCATATTGAGTGTCACTAAGGTTATTTTTGTTGAGATGGTTGATTACTTCTGTATTTAACACAGATTCTAGCAACTTACTCATGACGCACAGGAGACTTATTGGCCTGTACTGAGAGGAGGATGAGCGATCACCTGAATTCTTAAATACAGGGCATACTGATGAAATTTTCTAGGAAGATGGAAACTATTCTCCTTAAGACAACGTTTAAACAGTTTTGTAAGTATGGGCGCTAGTTCTGGTTGAAGTTTTTTGAGTACTATTTTTTTATTACATTTTCACCCCAAACAAGGCAAATTGCCACTTTGGTGTAGGGAGCTACTATCAGGGGCAACAACTACTGGGGTACTATCTAGGGCTTTGGGCAGCAAGGTGTCGGTTCACGTTACACTTGAACTTCTGCACGTCAGTACTGTTGGGGAAGCAGGGACCTGGAATGGAATTCCAGAGTCTAGCGGTTCTGGGGAAGAAACTATTGGAGTAAAAAGATCTTTTACATCTAGGGATCTCTACAGTGTGGGGGTGGGATTTAGCAGCCTGTCGGGTTTGTCGAGAGTGCTCACGTCGTGGGGGCACAAGTGATTGCAGTTCGTCAGAGCATTCACCACTAAAATACTTGTAGAACAGGCAGAGGGATGCAACATTTCGTCGATGGGACAGAGGCTGAAGCTTAGATGCCAGTTCAGGGCCTATAAGGTTTGCGACTCTCTTTTGAACCTTGTCAAGGAGCGAGAGACTAGTAGCAGATGCACCAGCCCAGATGTGGCAGCAATACTCCATACATGGGCGAATGGTGGCCTTATAGAGGTACAGGATACTTTCGAGTGTTAGTAGTTTTCTAGCACGGTAGAGAGAGCCCACCTTTCTTGCAGCGGCCCTGGCAATGCCTTCAATGTAATTGTTCCAACTCATGTTTCCTGTGAACGTTAGGCCAAGGAGTTTAAAAGATGGACTCTCAGATAAAGAGTCGTTGGCCATTGCTATGGGTGGTAGAGAGGGTTTCTTGTAATTATTGAATGAAACTAGTTTAGTCTTGGCAGCATTGAACGCAACCAACCACTTTTGTCCCCATTCCACTACAGATTGGAGGTCTTCCTCTAGTGTTTCTGCCATTTCTTTAGAAATGTGTTCATTCGTCTTCCTGTCGTGCCTGCCATAGAGTGTAGTGTCATCAGCATATATACCCATCTCAGAGGCAATGTTGTCGGGGAGGTCATTTATGAATATCAGGAACAATAGAGGTCCAAGGATAGAACCCTGGGGCACCCCCGCATTTATATCATATTGTTTAGATGTACAACCGTCGAGGACAACCTGGATTTTTCTCTTATCTAAGAAGGATTTAATTATGTTAAGTATTCTACCAGTATGATCTGATTTTACTGAGGAGACCCTCATGCCATACCCTGTCAAAAGCCTTAGATATATCCAGAGCTACCGCTCTGCCCTCCCCCGCTTTGTCCAGTGAATGGTATATACATTCAGAGATCACAGTTAGGATGTCTGCTGTGGAACGGGCTTGTCTAAATCCATATTGTTTGTCAGTCAGTAGTTTAGCATCTGTAAGATGATGGACTAGAGCATGGTTAATTATGGTCTGAAATATTTTGGCAAAAAGTGGGAGGAGGCTAATGGGGCGATAATTTGATGGGTCTGTCCTTTCACCAGAATTCTTGAATACTGGTACAACAGAAGCAGTTTTCCAACAGCCCGGAAAGCAAGCATCATTAAGGCATTTGTTGTAGAGTTTGGAGAGAAATGGAGCTACTTCGGCTGAGCACTTTTTTAATAGCACAGCTGGGATAAGATCGGGTCCACATGCTTTTGAGGTGTCAAGGTTTTTTATGATAGCATGCACCTGAGCAGGGGTGGTTTTCAGATCGTCTAGTGTGGCGTCTGTCCGCATAGGAAAGTCAGGTAGGGGGTGGTTGGAAGGGTCCAGTGTGGAGTTTGAGGCAAACCGACTGGCAAGCATGTTAGCCTTGTCGGTTGCTGAGGAGACAACCTCGTGATTGTTGGTTAGTGGGGGAATTGTTGATTGCCCATTATTTACTACACTGTTGGAGATTTTCCAGAAGTCTCGAGTTCCTAGTTTTTGTGCTTCGATGCGCTTTTTAGTGGTTTCCGTAAATTCTCTCTTAGCTGTCGCTATTTCTTTCTTAACGTTATTTCTAGCTTCTATATACTTCAGTCTGTTTGAACTGGACTTATGTCGGTTAAACCTACTGTATGCATGCTGCTTTTGAGCAATGGCAGTTGCACAAGTCGACGTAAACCATTGGGGAGAGTGGGGCTTACTATAAAATTTCCGCATGGGAACATGTGCTTCGATTGCAGTTTTGAACCAGTCAGTGGTCTCGTTTGCACATTGTTCAGCAGGGAGAGAGAAAATATTTTTCCATGAAGCATCTCTAATTAGTTCCCTGATGGCTTCCCAGTCAGCCTTATTATAATATCTCGTTGTTTTGAGCACTGGCTCTTCAGTTTTGGGTCTAGAGTTCAGGGCGATTTCAACCATTATCACTGCATGATCAGCGTTCCCGAGTGGGCTGTGGGCCTTCGTTATGCAGTTATCGGGAACTGTGGTCAAAAACAGATCTAGAAGTGATGCGTGTTGTTCTTCCTGGTCAGGGAAACGGGTTGGAAACGTAACAATTTGTGATAGGGAGTGAAATATAGCGAAGCTATGGGTTGTGCTGCCCGCTGCATCTGTGTGAGTAGAGAATCCAAGCCAGTTTTTGTGGTGGACATTAAAGTCACCAAACACATGTATTTGTGCGCTAGTGTCGAGGGACAGGGACTATAATTGGAATACCGTCAGGGCCAGTTGCTTTACTGGAATCAAGGTTTTTGATTAGCTTGGCAACATCACGTACAGATATACGTATATCACATAGCGTGTTTTCTGATACAGGAGGAAATATTGGGGGTTGGCAGCCTTGGTCGCAAAGGGTAGAATTAGCTGCAAAGTTCTTGACAAAGAGTTTGGCTTTGTCTGATGCTGACGAGATTACCTCAGGTCCATTGATAATAGTTGGGATGGAGCACACGCTCCTGTTCAGGATTCTGTTTGCTATTTGCCAAAACTGGTGGGAACCAAGCCGCTGCTCAGCTACTTTGGACTTAACAGATTGAGCATACAACTCTCTTGCGTTCCCTATTACTTTCTTACAATGGTTGCTGGCAGTCCTGAAAGTGGCTTTAGTTTCCATACATCTATTACATTTGAAGCGGTGGAAAAAGTGATTTCTGTGCGCAATGGCAGCAGCACATTCTGGAGAGAACCATGGCTGGCTTTTAGGTTTTTGCTGAAACTTTTTAGAGGGTATGAAATGGTCAATACCTACAATTAACCATTCCGTCAGGTCTAATACTATAGAGGACACATCCTTTTTAAACATGGAATGCAGAGGTAGATCAGATATAAATGTACAGAAGCTATCCCAGTCAGCCTTAGTGTATCGATATACTGTACGATGGAGAAGTACGTCTGGGGACTTATTACATTTCATTTTTATCTTAATTGATACAACAGAGTGGTTGGAAGATCCAAGAGGCGACAGAACAGAAACTGAACATAGTTCAGGGCAAGTTGTGAGAAAAAGGTCTAGTAGACTCGCATACTGGCCATCATTGTCGGGCACACGGGTGGGTTCCTGAACAATCTGAGTGAGGTCATAGGCAATGGAGAAATCATAACAGAACCTCCCCTCATCATTGGTCTTGTTTGAGTGGGTCAACCATTCGACGTTGTGAACATTGAAGTCTCCACATACGTGAATGTTAGCTGAAGGATAAGCAGATAGGACTTGGTCAATTTTCTCAGATATGCTTTGAAAGATAGTAACTCCGCTGTTGTGGGGGTTTCAGATTTAATTAGTTATTCAGTTATAAAAATGCTTTTGACTAGAATTTTTATGTAGTTAGAAAATGTATGACTTACATTGCCCTCTTGTATATTCCCACCCTAGCACTATCATCCCTATGTACATTAGTGAAGAAGTTAAGAGATAAAGAAGAAAGGGAAAAGATTCAAGGGAGAAAAGAAAAAAAAGGGAAAGAGGAAGAATGAAAAGGGGAAACGATAAATGATTTATTGGTGGTGATTCTAAGGCATGCCTTTCTCCTTCCCATTCGTTCCCCACCCCCTCGTCCACTCCCCCAACCTTACTCTCATCATAATTTTTTTCTTAACTTACTATGTATAGTAATAATAATAATAATATCTCAAAATGTATATAATTAATTCATCTCCATGCTTAGATATAATCCTGTACTCTATTTGTGATAATGATAATTAAAAATAGAAGGCAATGTGGGATAAACATTGACTGATATTTATGACAATTGATAATGATTATTTTTAATAATTATATTGATTAATAATGCTAACAATAGTGGGAAGAAAGTGTTTAAAGTAAAATTAAAAAATGTAAATAATAATGGATTTCAAAAAATAGAAGATAATGTGCCAAGGGCAAAAAATAAGTCAAGATAAAAAAAAAAAAAGTTTAGATAATTGATCTGAAGGTATCCACGTATACATATGTATACACATACATATGTTTATTATTCATTTGGAGTTAAATTCAAATAAAAATATTTCAGAGTTAGTCTTCAAGTTTGTTATATAATGGTGCATGTTCTTTACTGTTTAAATTTATAATGTACTTGGTGGTGGTGAGAGGTTGTAAGTAGTCAGTTTAGAGTTGGTGATTTAAAAATTATGGTTATGGTTTAATATAGTAGAGAAAACTATTGATTTCGATTAGAATAAAAAGTTTAAGTTTAGGCTGATTATTAATTCCGTTTTCTTTGTTTGGGTTAAGTCATATCAAAGGTGATAGCATTTCTATAGTATAAGAGTTGAGGCAAGGCCAACAACAGGACATATGCAGATAATTTTAATCTTGTTGAATATTTCTATTAAGATCATTGAAAATTTTTTGAGGGAAACTTGATATGGGATATAACATGTATGTATATGGCAAGTGTTAAAATTTCAGTGGATGAATTGAGAGAAATAGATAAATATTTGGAGTATGTAGAGAAATTGCTTGGAAGTAATGGGTATAGTCATATAGAATGATTTTCCGGAGCGGTGCTGACACAGATGGTGTAGTAATGAAATTAGCCAATATTTAATTTGGTAGTGAAACAGTGCATTTTTGTGGGATCTTAGTATATGTAGTCTTAGAGGCCCTAAGGAGAAGGAGTATGTAAGTGATTAAGGAGGTGTGATTTGTAATTCCTACAAGTTATTGCTGGATATATGTATACTCATAGCCAAATTGAATATTGAAATACTCATATCTTTGGTTTTATGGGATGAAACTACATGAAAAGGTTTTTGTTTTTTTGGCTTTTTTTGAAGATTATAATACTATTCTATGGTTAAAATTTTATGACAACTGGTGAAAAAGACCTATATTTTCAAACTAATAAAATATGCCCATATTTGCCTACATTTGTATATATAGTGTCCTGGTAGGCAGCTTCAGTTTTGCTGCTTCGGTTGTTTCCCATGTGGCCTTGTCAGGCCACTAATATGTGTTCACAATACAAGCATGTACTAATGAAAGCAAAGTAAACAGTTGAAGTTAATATAATTCAATAACATGTTTATTGTATGTGGAACAGACCATGAAATAGTGTTTGTTAAAACTTAAAAAAATTGAGTGTAAGTAGAATGATGTACGCGCATACGTTTTGTGTGTGTGTGTGAGCGCATGAATAGTAGCTATCAGTTCATATAGTGAGAGAAAGACACATACACACACACACTGTGGGTGATGTTATCTGTAGCAGATAGTGAAAGAGCAAGAGTGAGCCTGTACATCTCTTTTTATAACGCCGATTAGGAAGTCCACTGTCACCATGACAAGGGAGATAAATCGAGTTCAGCACCATGTAGTGGTCTGTGTGTGTAATTGTGAGAAGAGAGTTGATGTTACAATTATCATTAAAGGTAAGGATCACAAACCAACCTAGTTTAAAGTATGGGTAATGGGTGAAGTTTCTTAAATTTCAATTTACCTTGTTTTTTGTTTTTTTGTTGTTGTTGTTTTTTTGGAGGGGGGTATTTTAATGTAAACAAAATTCAATCTTTTTATAAGTGCATAATGTTTCCTTTGTGTAATTAATAGATGTTTTTTCCTTTCGGACTATTTGAAGTTTATTTTCTGCGAAAGACAATTTCTTTTTCTTTTTTTTTGTGTTTTTACAAATTTGGTGTGTACAATATTTTGTATCTCTGTGCAAACAAAGATGGTATCATAAAAAAAAAAAAAAAGAGCGAGGTGTCAATATGATGGATTTAATATAGATTTTTATTTATTTTTCACACACAAAAAAAAGTAAAGTTGACTTTAATGATTTAAATTTTTGCCATATTAACAAATTGTGTTTTCATCTGTTTTTACATGGTTTCAATCTGATTTCTTTTTATTGATTTCTTTTTATTGATTTCTTTTTATTGATTTCTTTTTATTGATTTACCATTAAATTAAAAATGTAGCTTGATCTCTAATGTGCTATCAATCTTATCCAAGCAATGTTGTACTTTTGTGCATTTTGTTCCAAAAAGTAATTGGATTTTGTCCAATGTTTATGTTTGATTGAATAATTGTTTTCATTATGACCAATTTTTATTTACCACAAGATAACATATTTGTGAAGTAAAACAATTTGTAAGCATTTTTCACTAATTTGTAAATACTTTTTGCACATTTGAGTTTTGCATTTTTAGTTCTACGGTGTGAAATTTGGCTTGGAAGCCAAATTTCACACCGTAGAACTAAAAAAGCACACAAGATATCAAATTTTCTCATTTGCAACAAGCTTTGAACCGTGATAACTGTGTGGTTAATTGAGCTACAAAAATAAATTTGTTTGTTTATACGAGGAGCATTCCAAAAGCAATGACTCCTATTTTTTATTTCATCTAAATAGTTTGCAAAATTGCATTCTTATGATGACTGAACTTATGTATTCATAATCTGAAAGTTTCATCTCTCTGTTACAGATACTGATGGTATGAGACTCTAATAAAGCAACACTAGTTATGGACGTGTGTCAAAAGTAGAGATGCACCGTTGCAAAAGTGCATTGAGAATAGTGGTGACTATGTAGAAAAATAAATAAATTCTGGAGTGCAAAAGGTCACTCGTTTTAATGATACAACTCCCATTATCATCGCTTTTCAATGTGGATGTAGACGTGTCCCTTAACCCTCTGGAGTCATAGGGGTGTCTTGGGCAAGAATAGCCTGGTGGCGTCCATCTTTCTCCAGGCTCAGCACATACAGCATCTGATATTACCAAATAGTCACCCATTTTAGTATTGGTCACACTCAATATTGCTTGACCTTCGTGATCTAACAGGAACTGGTATGTCAGTGTGATTATGCTGTATGTTTTTAAACATTTGAGTTCAAAAAAAAAAAAAAAGATGTTTCTTTTGAAACGATTTTGCAAAGACCTATTGTAAGCTTTTTACATATAATAAAAATAATTTGGGTGAGGGAGGGATACTTGATTGAACTAGTTGAGACTTTTTAAAATTCTAAACAATCAAACCATCTGACAAAGATTCGGTGTCTTATTTGTTGAAATGAATTCTAGATGAACAGTGAAAATTATGCTTTCATATCGTTTGTGTACACGTTTTTGAAAGGTACTAAAATTTTGTCCAATATTTTTACTCACTTGATCCAATAATTACTGCTTCCATTATGATTAATATTCTTTTATCACAAAATAAAATTACATTCAACATGTTTTTTTTGTTTATTTTTTTTACATGGAGATCCTCACTTATCAAGGCCCGGAAGCCACTCAGGGATAAGGGTTATAGCGTGTACAGTAATCAATGGGATAGTATCGCAGTAATCGTTAGTATTGGAGATTTGATAAAGTGCCTTATTTAAGGGGGGGGGCTCATCAGAAACTTGTTTATGTTGGACTTAAAGATATCCAAGTTGTAGTCAGGTGGGGAAACAGGCAAACAGAAGAGAGTACCACAGGTGTGCAGTTCTAAGAAAGAAGCTTTGTTCATGGAATGTACGTTTTGATTTAGGCACAGATAAAGAGTGGGGAAAATTAATGACAGTGGTTTCAGCTAGACAGGTGTTTATTGTGAAAGATTGGCGAGGGGGGGACCAGAGATTGAGCTAAGTCGAGCACTTGCTATGGAAATAACGATAAAACAAAGACAGGCTCGCAACGTCTCTTCTGTGGGAGAGAGAGGTTGCAGGGAAGAGAAAAGGGCATTCCCCACTAAGCCACAAAGTCTATTTTGTACTCTGTCAAGACAGGATAGGCTATTTTTAGCAACTCCTGCCCAGATGTAGCAGCAGTACTCCATCCTCCATGTTTTTGCACGCTTTTAGCTTGCATTTTTAATTATATATTGTGAAATGTTTATGTCAACTATTACAAAGGTTAAAAGTTGCTGACTTGTTTATGAATAAGAAATGCATTCTGATGGATTTAATTTTATAAAATTTTATTTAAACTGTTGCATTTTTAATCTTTTTAAAATAGTAATAGTATTAATAAATGTTTATAAAGCTATAAATTGCCATATTAAAAGTATTTAGATATAATGAAAATAAAATTTTGGTTTGAGATAACTATTAAAATAAATATTTTCTGTTTGCATCCAAGTATATATTTTTTTTAATTCCTCTTTTTTTTTTCTTTTTTTTTTTTTTTTCAATTTTTAGAGAAGTCTCAGTCCTCCCGCCAGTCCTCCAGTGCTTAGTTCAAAATGTAAGTATTTTTTTTATTCATGTTAATTATTTAAATTAAAAAAAAAAAGTTTGTTTTTTTTGTCTTTGAACATGTAAATTTTTATCATCAGACTAAAAATAAATTTTCCAGTCATAAAAATATTTTTCCTCTCTCCTCTCCTGAACTGCTTGTAACAAACAAAAAAAAAATAAATGAAAGTATTTAACGCTACTTCACAATATTAAGTCATAGTTCATGGATATGCCTAACTCAACCCTTATGAAACACAAGGCAAGAAGGACGCTACACAATATCAAAATACACAAACGGAGGTTTTATTCACATAAATATTCTAATATTGCTGAAATTCAATATACAGTATTCAACGGTTCCCGGGGGGGGGGGGGATAAGGACTAAATGAATTAAAATCCAAAACACTAACGGCTATATACTAGATATATATATATATACTAGATATACGGCTATATACTAGATATATATATAGATGAATAAAAAGGAAAAAGAAAAAAAAAGAAGTTAAAATGTAGAGATATTGTCATAGAAATTACAAGTTGGTGAGAGGTAGGGATGGGGGGATCAGGATGGAGTTATTACTTATCTGCAGATAAGAAAAAAAAATGAAATGGTGATTGTCTTTTATGAAGTTTGAGGGGTATAAGTATGTAGTCAATGACTACATAAGAGCAATATGACTACTAGTCATATTGCTCTTATGTTCTCTTTGGTTTCTCTCTCCTTTTTCTCTCTCACTCCTCTTAATTTGTTCTTGACTGTTGGAAAAAAAAAAAATTAACACAACACCAATGCAGCAGTCATTAACATTCCAAATACATACTTTAAGCTTAATATTAAAAAATTAAACATTTATCTACATTCAAAAAATAAAATAAAAAAAGCTACAATAATTCCCAACAATACTTAATATTCATCACAACATTTCCTGGAAATTCTTGCAGAACAGTTACACCCGTTTCTTGTTATTTTTCTCCCTGATACTACTCTAAAAAATTAGGGATATCAACACCTACCATCTTCTATAGCACATTATGTTGGCAAATAAATGTATTATAATTGAAAATTATTTTAAACTAGCAGTTCAGGCCAGCTTTGCTCCGGCCCTATGTACTGTTCATAACTATGTGTGTGTGTGTGTGTGTGTGTGTGTGTGTGTATATATATATATATATATATATATATATATATATATATATATACACACACACACACACACATATATACACACACACATATATATATATATATATATATATATATATATATATATATTAAAAAGTTTGATTCATGTCCAGGTAACCTATATCTAAAATTTCAAGTGAGTAGACCCAAAATTGGCGGGGAAGTTTGGTAAAGTCTGCAGCGGTCAACTCTTTTAACTTTGACGTCTTGGCAGGCAAATTTTCGCTCAAAAACTGATTAAAAAGCTTGCTGCATGTCTGAATACCCTAAAATTTCAAATGTTAAGACCCGAAATTGGCTGAATAGTTTGCTAGAGACCGCAAAGGTCAAATCTTCTGAACTTTGACCCCTTGGCAGCCAAATTTTCAACCAAAAACCGACTAAAAAGCTTGTATTATGTCTGAGTACACTTTATGTAAAATTTCAAATGTTTAAGCCAAAAATTGGCTGAGTAATTTGGTAGAGATTGCAGAGGTCAAATTGTTTAAACTTTAACCCATTAATATTTATTGTTTTGGGCTCAAATCAAATTAAAATATTTGATCCATGTCCAAGTAACCTACATCTAAAATTTCAAGTGTTTAGACCCAAAACTGACAGGAGTTTGGTAGAGATTACAAAGGTCAAATTGTTGAACTTTGATCTCTTGACAGCCAAATTTCTGGCCGAAATCAGATTAAAAAGATTTTCCCGATTTTCAATACCCCTTATTGTCAAATCTCAAGTCTGTAGACTGAAAATTGACAGAGTACTTTGGTAGGGAAATGTAACACACACACACACACACACACACACACAAGTTCACTTTTATAAATATAGATTTCTGATATTGTCACCATTTTTTATATGCTAACTCGTGTCGATAGTGTTTCCTGTGAACCGCATTGATTAACCTCCAAACAACTTCTTTCACACTACATACAATACTTCAAACAAACCACAACATCCTTCTCATTTTAATTTTCTGTGTTATTTTATTTTTTTTGTGTTTCTAAAAAAAAGATTTTTCCTGCTTTTAACAGGAGCATTTATGACTTTTTAATTTGTTTCATTAATACAAGAGAAAAATGATTCTGGAAATGTGTTTTATGTATTTTTCCCTTCCGGTAAAGTGTGTTGCGTTTTGATCTTGTGCCAAATATGAAGTTAATAATCATATCATTCTTAGCTGCATTGTCCTGTACTTTGATCTTTCGCCTGCAAGCAAGTTTTTTCATACCTTGAAAAGGGACTAAGTTGAGACAAAACTGTTGGAAGATGGAGGGCATTTATTCATCTTTGTCTTCATTCACAATCGCTGACCAGTGAGGTGGGAGTAGGGAAACAAATCAATAATCACTAATGGGTCATATTTTATCAGCACATTTTTAAAATCACATGTTCGAATTCTAGTGCTTCCAACGAACTGCTAATTTTTCTCTCTCACTTTCTCTTTGAGCCATGTGATATCACATTCATTTCTATCAATTCCCACAAACTAACTTCATCTCGACTGAACTTTCATTTCCTCTCTCATATATATATATATATATATATATATATATATATATATATATATATATATATATATATATATATATATATGCTAGCAGTTCAGCCCAGCCTTGCTTAGGCTCTATGTACTGTTTATAACTTTATGTGCATATATATAATATATACATATATATGTATGTATATATATATATATATATATATATATATATATATATATATATAATGTTTGACTCCTGTCCAGGTCACCTCCATCTAAAATGTCAAGTGTTTAGACCCAAAATTGGCAGAGGAGTTTGGTAGTGTCTGCAAAGATCAACTCTTTTTACTTTGACCTCTTAGCAGCCAAATTTTTTGTTTCTTCATTTGTTTTTGTCATGTGAAAATGATTCGACAAATAACAAAAATGTGAGTGTTACACATGAAACATTAATTTTCTAATTTTACAGAAAAAAGATCATTAGAAAAATTGAAAAATTAAAAATGGTATAATTAAGAATAGTAATCTGATTATTTTTAACAATGCTTGCTTAAAGTTAAAAAATGCTACCTAAATACACAAATTCACACACACATTGAATGCCTACTAGACACTGTCCTCGAGTGTCTAAGGTCTCTCTGTACAGGGATTTGTCAGAACAATCTGGCATGAGGTTACTTTTCCATAGAAGTAAACCCTGACCAAATATTCAAAATCACATAGTATTCGCAGCCCAAATAAGATCTCCTCACTACGGCTACCCCACAGCTTTTCCGAGGAATGGTGCACCTTCTCCAAGTGGTATTACCTCAAGTAATAACACGAAGCTGGATACTCCACCAGACTAGATAAATTTCTGTCCTGGAATCCAGTAAGACCAAGAGACCAAAATAAAAGATATACTACAACATATAAAAATGGTTAATTCTGGAGAGGAAAATTATGTTCTCAACTTCTTTACTAACTCAGTGTTTGAGAAATAAAGAACTTACATGGAACATTCGAATATCTATGTATCTCATATAGAGGTCAAGTGTTAGCCCCAGGTTGTGGGCCCCTTGTTTTCTGAGAACTTCGACTGAAGCAAAATAAAACAAAAAAAAAATATATATATATTATTAGACTATCAAAAGGATACATTTAAAATGAACAAACGGTAACTCTACATAAAAAATAAGAGCGGTCAAGTCAAATATATAGCTTTTAATGTTTAAAATACTGAAGGTATTCGAATCGAATCGGCTCAATGATTGAACTTACAGGTCAAACAGAGCCATTGTAAAATAAAGTGAAACACATTTATAACATTATATAATTTCCATAAATTAAAAATATATTTAATGATAATGTTGATGTTTTTGCTTGACTTCTAGGCATATTATGAGTCAATGTTGAAAAAGTAACATTGGAATTAAATGAAAAATATTGTTTCATCTTAAAAACGATCATATGCCAAAACTTTGTTGATTTTAAATTCTTAGAACTGACAAACTTAATGTTATAAGCTACCCATTCTTTTGAATGTTGCTGGGATGGTCTCCTTGCTGTTTCGGTTGCTTGGAAATCTGGATAGAAAGTACCAGTATCCATTCTGGACAATCAGCCCAATAGGTGCAGGGCCATGAACTGGCCCAGTACCTGTCGGACTGAGGTATACCACCTGGGTATTATCTAGGAGGTTCATCTTAACCCTTGCCACCCGGCTTTCGGGTGGGTCAAGTTTATGGCTGCTTTCCTGAGGTACTCCTACCAGGGAATGGCAATGGAGATACTCAGCCAAGTTTTGATAGGCCAGAATGCTCCTCCTTTAGGAGCACTGGCTCGACATCTTCACCTTCTGACCTTGTGTCACATCTTCCTGAGGTGGACAGCAAGTTAATGTTATAAGTTTGTGTGTTTTTAATTTACTGTATATATAAAATATTTAATTAGTATCTGAATGCATATACGTCTCATCCTTGCTAAATCGTTAGCATAGATATAACTGTTCAAATCAGACCATGATTCAAACCCCGGAACAAGCGTCACCTTTAACTCTAAATTCCAAACACTCGAACTAATAAGATTTTCTTCAACCAATGCACGTGATGAGAAATAAATCCTATTCAGTGTTCAATATAAAGGAACACCCGTGCGCGCGCGTGTACAATTTCACATAAAACCGATTTAACTTAACTGAAAGCGAACCATGAGAAAATCATAGTGCTTTGCTTTGAATATCACTGATCATTATCATTATCGATGATTACAATAAAAAAAAATGATCTCAAACGGTGGTATGAAAATGCTCCTTCCCCAATCAAAATAGTTTCTGTACCAAAAATTGCCATTACCATATAATTTTTGAGCTAAATCCTTTCTGTCATCAAATGTCATTTGTCTGCCATAAACGGTAGAGATCTGAAAAGGAAAAAAATAAATTAACCATTGGGGAGTGGGGCAGTGAATCAGCAAAAGGAATCGTCTGTTTTAATGTTAGTTAAGCTCTCTAAAGTAGATGGGCTTAGTCAAAGAAAATGACTTGCCTCAAAAAAGAGACGACGCCATCTTTAAAACAAAAATGGCAATTCTTAAGATATGTCTGTTCGATTAGCACGTGTAATGACGAAAATGCTTTTTTTTTTTATGAAAATCGCTCCAGAAACGGCATGAAGCCACTTTATGGAAGTTTGGTTTTAGTTTTGTTTTATGAATATATTAACCTTTTTTTTTTTACTTATTTAATGTCGAATCCAGTCATTTTGAAATAAGGTTTAATGCTTCAAGTTTTTCATGCCTTCAAATATTTATTCATGGAGTTTGGTTTGTTTCACAGCATAACAAAACTTTTAAGATTATTTAATGCTAAATCCAATAATTTTGGAAAAAGTTCTTTTAAGTTTTTTATATTTTCAAATATTTGTTGTGTTTGGTTTGATATTTTTGTAAAAGTAAAACGTTTTGTTTTTGACTTTGTAGAACATGATTGAGTTTTACAAAGTAAAGGGAAAAAGAAAAACAATAACATCAGTGTTTGGTGCAATTTTTGGTCAAGAAGCCAGTATTTTCAGACAGCCTGTTCTAGTAGCACCAGATGCTCTAACAGGTATTATCACTCTGGGCCAAAGTGGACCTGGAAGCAATAGTAACTAAACAGCAACTCTGGAGCCCCCAAATGCGGCCTCAGCCCAATATCTTTTAAAGGTCATACTCATGACCCTTGATGTAAGGAGCTAAAAAAAAAAAAAAATGCTATTTTAAGCTTTAGCAATATAGAAATAGAAAATGCTATTTCAAGCTTCAGCATATATATACATATATATATATATATATATATATATATATTAGAAAATGCTATTTCGAGTTTTTAGCGTAACAAACTAACAAAAATGCGATTTGAAATTTGAGATTAATTAAAATGCGATTTTAAGCTTGAACATAACAAACCAACAAAAGAACTTTGCCTTTTTCGTATACAGATGCTTGGGTGTTTAGTCTGTGCATTTATATCACTCTTATTTCAAATGAAAGTGTAAGAGATACTGGTCGACAGACAAAGCCTCCAATAGAAATGCAAGGTCACCTCAAAGGGGAAATGTAAAAGGAGGCATCATGAAGGATGATGGGCTTTGGCTTTTCAGAAATTGGACATTTGTTTGCTGACATCTGAACATTTTCTCAAAAAGAAAAATAGAAAGAATAAAGAAAGTAAATGGAGACATGATCTCGGATTCTGCTCTCACGTACGATGCATGGGTGTGCACATGTAATTGTTTGCCCTTGCAGTAACGCTATAGTTCTCTACTGTTGCTTTGCTAGCCTGTCTCTGCTCTATCGTTATTTTCATTACAAGCACTCGCCTGAGCTCCAATCTATAGTCACCCTCATTGCCAAACTTTCACAAAAAACACTTGTCTAGCTAAAACCGCTATCAACAATTTCTCCCATTTTCTATCCGTATCTACATCTTAATGTGGATTCCATGAACAAAGATTATTTTCTAGAACTGCCCACCTGTGGAACTTTGTTCCGCTGGCCTGCTTTCCAGCTAACTACAATATAATCCTCTTCAAGTCCAACGTAAACAAGTTCTTTCTGAGCCGTCCTTTTAAAAATCAAGTTATACCAACTATCTATTACCATGCTATTATCTCGATGACTACCGTTCACTTATTAACCATTATCCTTGAATGGCCTTTGGGCCTTGATAAGTGGTGAATCCCTTGTAAAAAATATATATATTACCGGTAAAGGTTTGTATTGCACAGCTGACTTGCTAGCTAAGGGTTAATGACATTGTGTTACATGACCCTAGGTTGTAAGTTTGAACATGTCTGTAGGTCGACAAATTCTAAAATGTATACTGATAAATCTTTAAAAGACAAATCCAACTTATAAATAAATTAATAAAATTGAGTTTTTTTTTTTCTTGCTCTGACATTGATATTAAAAGCCTATATTTTCTGTTGGTATTTATTTGCTTCCCCATGAAGGCAAAATGTGACACAAGGTCGTTTTTAATGTGGGGTAAATCAGCTCCCCAAAAAGGGGCACTCAGAAAGTAGGCAAAAATAAAAAATTACCTCAGTCAGTGTAGGAGAAACCCTTTTATACTAAGGACAAATTAATTTAAGTGTAGCATCAGAACAGATACTACACTGTGATCTTGGCCCAGAGTTTAGTTCTCTCCCACTGCAAGACCAGATCTACTTTTTCTATTTAAAAAAAATTATTAAAACAAACTTTTCAATATACTCAGTCATGGATATGTGAGCGACTACATAAGGGTTAACTAATTTGCATATTCCTTTGAAAAAATGCTGCCTATATATATATATATATATATATATATATATATATAATAAAATTCATCTGCTATTCAGTATTTTAATATTTAATATTTTATTTTTATAAATAAAAAGATATGTTTCACTTTTTTTCATTTAAGAACCAGATGTTTTTAATAGCAAATGAACTTTATTTCCGTCACGTGACAAGGAACTTTTTTTTTTTTTTTTAATAAACCAATTGCTCTAAAACATTAGCATGTTCAGTGTAGCAATCATGTAATATTTTTCTATATAAATAAAAATATTATCTTTTGCTCTTTTTTATTGAGCACTCTTAATAACCTCGTTTTAATCAATTTAAATATGCAAAATACTGTTAAAAACCCACCGAATATATGTCAGCCTATGTCACAGTAACATATATTGAGCGAGTTTTTAACCATATTTTGTCTAGTTTTTTTTATTTATAACTCCTTTTCCCAAACTTACCGTGTCAAAGAGAGATCCGGGCGCCATTTTAGATTTCCCAATACATCGGTAAACACTGTTCGAGCTGAATAAACATGTTACATTAAATAAAAACACTAAAAACATATCCAGTTAGGTAGAAAAGTAACTTATCTTGCTTTTGATAACATTTATTTGTTATATATATATATTTTTTTTTTTTTCTTTCTTTTTTTTTTTTTTTCTTTCTTTTTTTTTTTTTTTTTTTTTTGACAACTTTTTCGGATCTATGTGTACAGTAATACAAACATCTTTTACGTTAAATTTATGTGAAACTAAATTAAAGAATTCATGTTTTTCTTCAACATTTTTCAGGGTGTTCATCCCTAATCTCACTTTTGCTTAGAGGAATTTGTTGAAGACTACAAAAATAATATTTTTTATTTAGTAAAATAATCCACTTAACGTTTATGTTTACATGAAAATACAAGGTTAAATATGAAAAGAAATATAAGAAAAACATTTTAGTAAAATACATTTTCAATTATTTAAAAAAAAAAAAATACACACTTTTCAATCCCCATCTGTGTACTAATCAGTGGAAATAATATTAACTGATAACCATGAATTGTTTATTACTTGTTTATGGCCTTTATCAGCATATTGAAAGGTTGCTTTTATAACAAGTAAACACTACTGACTGACAGGAGATGCTGAAATCAAAGAAACATTGGTGCCCAAACGTGTCTAGCATAGAAGTGTTAAAAACCTCTAGGTCCACTAATTTAAGTTTTTTTTTTTTTTTTTTTTTTTCAGGTTTGTCAATAACCAGTCAAAGGCCAAAATTTTTCTTTTTTGGCACTAGTAAAATAAATTTACATTGTTTTTTTTTTATGTTATAATTATCCATATAGATATTAATATCACTAGGTACTTTAAAACGATAAATGTCAACAATGTAAAATTAAGTTTAACATGTCTTTTAAGGAATCGGTTTTGGAATCGGAAATTAGAGTATTTTTTTTTCGATTCCAATACCCTGAAAAGTTCCAATTTTTCTGACTCCAATTAATCGTCCCAACACTAGTTATAATGGTGACAAAGAGATCCAAGTTAAAAATCCAAAACAAGCTTAATCCAATGAATCTGTAAAAAAAGGCCAGTTTGCAAGCGATCGAGGAAGAAAGATTTTTTCAAGGTGTTTTTTTTGTTGTTTTTTTTTTTCTCACATTCATCCCTAAAAGGAATAATACCGCCACTTGGACGTAAGGAGCCACTATTTGGGACCAGGCCTAGGGAAGAATAACAAGATGTTGGTTTACATTACATTTAAATATATTATATCAGTACAGTCAAGGAAGCAGACAGCAGAAAGGGAATTCCAAAGTCTAGCTGTTTGAGCGAAGAAACTATTAGAGTAGAAACTTTTCTGGCATTTAAATACCTCGACAATGAAGGGGTGAGATTTTGCGGGTTTGTTTCAAGGAAGATTTAATACTTCTTTAAATATATATATTTTAATATAAATATTTACATTTTATTATATCTACAGACTCTAGTGTTTCGTGGTTATGCAATCATCAGTGTAGGAAGTGACAATTACTGTTGGTTGAGATTTGAATCCAGTTACAAAGCCACCCTTGATTTTGTAGGCTAGATTCTTTCCTCCAGGCCACTGGCACTTAACACATAAATGGAAGGAAATTAAGTACCTCTGAATACCATGTTGGCGGACATTCATAGTAAACAGCCAAGTAGAGTATTCAATGGTAGGAAATTGTTATTTAAAAAAACATTTTGGCTACATATGTGTTGACAGGTCCCTTTTATAACCTTACTAGCCTAGTTGCCCGGTTTTGCCCAGATGTTTGGAAGTGTGTGTTGAGCAAAAAAAAAGTTGTAGTAGGCAGGCTCGAACCCATACCTTGAAGGAGAAAAAGAATGTGAAAAAAAAAAAAAAACGTGACGTCTTTGCTGTTGTGCCCATCGCCAAACTGGAAGTGACACATGTTTAAATTAAGGCTAGTATATCGAAAAGAGGGGTGGCTTTCGAAAATATTGGTGAAAAAAGCGACCCCTCCCTATAGAAAAGTTCCCAGTTGAGGGTGAAGGAATTAACGTTTTTAGCCAATTTTTCGATATTTGTCGTCCGAAGGGTCGAGCTTCAAAACGATACCGATCGCATGAAAATCCATCGCCTTTATTGAAAGTTTTAGGCAGACATTCATACATACATACATTTCAACAGACAGGTGAGATTTATATTATAACTTTATTATAAATGTTAAACCTCTTCAGGCCAGTCCAACAAGTAATTTACTGAGGAAAACATGAGGAAGAGATAAGGATGAACTTGAAAGAAGGATAAATAAAGGCCTGGCCAGATATTGGTTAGTTTGGAAATTTATTTCTAAAAGCTATCCAACACATGCCAGCATGTAAAAGAGATGTTAAACTAAATATAATAATGATGATGATGTAATTGTCATATCTAAATGTTCAAGAATCCCCATCTAATTACTAACTCAGCTTTACATTGCTTAACTACAGTCACCGGACAAAAACAGATGTATGATTTAGCGGTTGAAAAAGATCCTTCTACATTTCTACAAATTATAAGTGTTTTTTAAAATTTTCAGATCTGAACATGCTGCAATTTCTTTTGAATATGCAAAAGTTTAGCTCTTCTCGGCAAGTGTATTGAATTTCTTTGTTCTATAATGGTTGGTCAGCAGATAAGAATGTCAAATCTCTGTGCGTGTTATGAGGACAGAAGTAAACTGCTGACCGACAGGCTCCTCCTCCTCCTCCTCCTCCTCCTCCTTGTGGTAACTGTTTGCTTATTGATTTTTTACATTCTGCCTTCACTATCTCATTCTCAGACTGCAAAGAACAACAAAGGATATTCCCTGACATCGAAACTACAAACTAAACAGTTAAAAAGGCAATGAAAGAACTATCCTCCCTACTTATCTCCTAGCACCCCCCCCCCCCGAATAATCCACATATCCTCAACGGACACCATAATACTTAGTATTTAAATGAAATTATAAATGAAATGGAAGAATTCTATTATTTTTAACAATATATTTAAGCAAACCCCTTTTAAATAATTAAATCTTTTAAAATAATTCTTCTGTTTAATCTATATATCTATACGTGTGTGTGTGTGTGTGTGTGTGTGTGTGTGTGTGTGTGTGTGTGTGTGTGTGACAGAGAGAGAGAGGACAATTCTCAACCTATATACTCAACAAATTTTTGATCTACAGATTTAAAATTTGGTATATTGGGTATTCAGACATGTGGAAAACATTTTAACTGGTTTTCATTCGAAAAAAGGGCTGCTAAGGGGTCAAAATTAAAAAAAAAAAAAATGGTACATGGGGGGGGGGGTCATCAGAATTTTATGTTGGCCAATTCTTCCACAAATGTGTATGAATCGTTCAAATGACAGATTTATTATGTTAAAAATAAGTAGGCTTGAAAACACTTTTTTAAATATCATGTCAAGCTGGCTTAATGGACATTGGACTTGATTCACTATCTTTAGGTTTTGGTTTCGATCTCAGCTCAAGTATTTTTTTTTTTTACTTACAAAAAGTGAACTGTTTAGAAAAAACAATACTCGCATGCACATGTCTGAGTTTCTGTATGAATTAAAATATAATATATAATATTTATGCATATTTTACGACTGGGCAATGCTGGGCAGCCTGCTAGTTGAATATAATTTATGCGTATTTTATGACTGGGCAACTCCGGGTGGCCAGCTGGTTATATATGTATTTTTTAAATTTTTTTAATGATCTTTTTTTAGAGTTAAAATAAAAAAAAAAAAAAATTAATGTGTGTTTTATACATAGTTAACGTTTTCGAATACTTTGTTAAGTCATTATTAGGTAAAAAAGAAAATGGACAAAAAAGCTGGAGAAAAGAATTTTAAAAGGTAGCTGTGAAACGGGTGTATGATGTCAGTTAGATATCAGGAGAACATTTTCACACTGCTGTTCCAGGAGACACGTTAGCAATTTAAATTCCGTGATGCCAGAATTAGCATCACAGAATAAAATTGTTATCTTAAACATTCAAAAATATTATTACTGTTTTCATTGGCAATATTATTAATTGCAGGTTGTTGAGTTTTGATGTAGATAGCTTCATTTAATTTTTAAAATTGGTTTTGTAATGTACTATTTTATATTCATTAACTAGAATTTGTCTTAAATCTGAGGAGGAGGGGCAGTGATGTTTTTGTAGATGTTGGTAAGTAGAACTAGTTTACAAGGTGCAGAGTGAAGTGGCAGGATAGGGTAGTAGTTGTAAAACTAATGTAGCTATTAGCTTTATTATTATGGGAGTTCCATTCTGCCAGCGGTTTTTTAACCTATTGAATAACATTGTTTTTTTTTTTTTTATCTAATGTTTTCAGGGTGGGAGAGAAGTTGTTTTTTACTATAAGATTTTGGGTCTTAAATTTCTTATAGTAATTAATGAGTCTAATTTTATTATTGTTGCCAATTTGGATATATGTACATGTAACCCAAAAACCTAGAATTAACAATGTTGCCTATTCAACCAGCAACAATATTTTAAAATGTGTGTCGTAACATTGACCCAAATTCTTTTTTTTTTTTTTTTTTTTTTTTACATAGGAGTCACCACTTATCAAGGCCCAGAGGCCACTTGAGGATAAGGTTATTGAGTGTACAGTAGTCACTAGGATAATATCAGTGTAATCATTAGTAGTGGAAATTTGGTAAATTGGATTACTTAAGTTCATCAAGAATTTGTTTATGTTGGACTTGAATATGACCACATTGTAGTCAGCTGGAAAACAGGCAAATAGAAGAAAGTTCCACAGGCATGCTGTTCTAAGAAAAAATCTTTGTTCATAGAATCTATGTTTAGGTTTAGACACAGATAAAGAGTGAGGAAAATTATTGATAGTGTTTTCAGCTAGACAAGTTTTTCTCGTGTAAGTTTGGCAAGGGGGACCATAGATTGGAGCTCAGATGAGCACTTGCGATGAAAATAACAAAGCAGAGACAAGCTTGCAACATCTCTTTTGTGAGAAAGAGGTTGCAGGAGAGAGAAAAGGGCACCTCCCACTAGGCTATGAAGTCTGTTTTGAACTCTACCAAGGCAAGATAAGGTCTTTTTAGTAGCTCCTGCCCAGATGTAGCAACAGTACTCCATCCTTGGACGTGCCTGGCTTTTATATAGATAGAGAATTGCATCAGCAGTGAAATACCTAATAGAGCGATAGAAGGATCCCACCGGTTTTCCAGCGACCTTGGCAACAGATTTGATGTATGTGTTCCATTTCAGATCAGAAGTAAAGCTTGTCAACATGGAGCCTCCCAAAGATGAAAACCATTCATTTCAAGTAATGCCAGATGTAAAGATAGAAGCTCAGTTTTAGATGCATTAAAAGTAACCAGCCACCTTTTTCCCCATGGTACCATGTGCTCAAGATCAGAGGGGAGAGAATCAGAGAGAACTTTGGCCTTTGATGTGTCGCCATAGATGGTAGTGTTGTCAGCATAAATGTCTACGAATGATCTTAGGATGTGATTTCGGAGATTATTTCTGTAGATCAGGAAGAGAGTTGGGCCCAGAATGAACTTTCTCTGTCTTTGTCTCTCTTTTTCTCTCTCGTTATCTCTCTCTTTCTTTTTTTCTCTTCCTCTCTTTTTTCTCTTCCTCTCTCTTTTTCTGTTTTTCTCTGTCTGTCTGTCTGTCTGTCTGTCTGTCTGTCTGTCTGTCTCTCTCTCTCTCTCTCTCTCTCTCTCTCTCTCTTGCTCTTTTGCTTGCTCTCTTAGCTTCGGTGACCTGAAGTGAATTATTATAGTATTTTCTTTTTTCTTCCGTAACCATTTTGAGGAGATAAGGTAAAGCTTGCAAACGCATATTTGGTAGTTTTCAAGTTTTAGCCACACACAAACACAGATTTTCATTTATATGTATGTATATATATATATATAATTATATAGATAGACAACTCTGAAGAACACATGCAATAATAGTATTTATAAAAAAGACTGAGACTAGCACATCACATTTGTGAGAGAGACGTCACAGAGAGGAAGGGTGGGGCCAATTAAATTGCAGATACGTTTCTGCATCATATCAAGAACCCTCCAATGGGACACAAGATTCACCAGCCCAAATATGGCAACAGCACTGCATACACGATAGTAGATGAAAACCGTACTGAACTATAAAGGCCCAGATTTTCAAAAAAAAAATTAACAAGCTTGCCATTGTCCAACCTTACAAAAACTGTACTAATAACAGAGAGGAGACCAACAGGATGATACTTAGTTGTGTCAGACTGATCACCAGCATTTTTAAAGTTAGGGACAACAGAGGACTCTTTCACACGAAAAGGAAAACCTGATTTTGATAAACAGATTAAATAATTTTAAGAGTATAGAAGAATGTTCAGCAACACACGTTTGAGACGACAGCAGAAATTGAATCAAGATCATACTGCTTCATTTGTTCCAGCTTATTTGACTTGTTGGTCTAGTGGTCTTCATCAATTTGCTGTTTTGACATCTCATAATAAAGCTTCCTATTCTAGTAGCTTCTTTCCAAGAACTGCAGACTTGTGGTACTTTCTTCCCCTATGTTTAACCTCAGTATTTTCAAGACTAAATTCAGTAGACATCTACTGTCTTTGCTATAGTTGTATTTTGTTTTTCTTAGCTCCTTCATTAAGTGGCTTCACGATTTGTCTGGAGTAATTTCCCTAAAAAATAAAATTTTGTTTTCGAGGTCAAGATCAAATTTCCTGCGTTATTTCATTCTCAATTGAACGTTGCCTTTTATTGGATTTCTGTTCTTCTGCATTGCTCAGTCTAAACAATTGCTAAAAGAAAATAACAGGAAATTAAACAAATTGAAACAAGATTGAACTGCTGAGTAATGAGCAGTCACCATTGAGCAAGTTGAACATGTGATCAAAGCTATAGAGTCAGTGACACACACACACACATCTCTACTATTATATAAAAGTCACTTTGTGTGTGGGTGTGGGGGGATTATATTTCTGGCAGTGTTCTTAGATATGTTTTCTACAGAAATTCATCAGATAAGTATCGAAAATCAAAAAAATCTGATCCTAAAAATAGTTTTTTTTTCTTCTCTTATAGTTAAAACAAGAATTTTTACAGAGGAATACTTTACATTACACGAGGGTCACATTGGCCGGTGTAACGAAAAATATTCCCCTGTAAAAATTATTTTTTTTCATCTGTAAGAGAAGAAAGACTATTTTTAAGATCGTCAAGCCCAAATATCAGCTGCCATGATATTGTAAACAAACACAGACGGAATTTGATGAACGACATTATCATTATTATTGAAAAAAATTTTTTTTTCTTTTTTTGCAAATTAGTTCACCGTACAAATTATTCTTCATAACATATGATATTCAATAGAGGATTGATTTTATAATAATACATATGTAATTTGCATAAATTAAAATAGCAGGTGTAAGCATATTGCACAACTGGACATCCAGCTAATATATATATATATATATATATATATATATATATATAATGCACTAATCTGAAAAATTCATTGTATATTTTGCACACCTCTTTCCTCTGATGAGAAGAATTGTATTTTTTGAAACTCTGCAGAATAAGATATTTCCAGTCAGGATAATTAAAAATTCTGTATACTTTTTTATAGGTTTTAAGGTTTTTTTTGTTTTTTTTTGAGAATTTGAATCAATTTTTAAATAAGATTTTTCTATTGTGTGTGTGTGTGTGTGTGTGTGTGTGTGTGTGTGTGTATATATATATATATATATATATATATATTTATAAAATGTTTGTGTGTATTCTGGTAACATTCTTTCATTAAAGCAAATATTGTTAAATATAATACAATTCTCCGCTTAATTATTATACTTTATTTTTCAATTTTTCTAATGCTCATTTTTGTATCAATATAAAAAAAATTAATGAATATTCTGTATGTATCACTAACGATTTCAATTCATTGCCAAATATCCAATGCAATGTCAGAATTCCTCAGACAAGGCAGGGTTTTACGTTGCAAGTGAAACGGTCACATTTGAGCGAATTTTTCAAAGTGGTGACTAGAAATAATAAAACGCTTATCTTTTGGCGATTGCGTTTTTTTTTTGTTTTTTTTTTTTTCACCGACAATCTTGCAAAGCTTATTACCAAGTGAAAAATGTCTTTTCAACCTTTATTTTATTTTTTTTTAATGAAACAAGTAAAGTCAAATTATTTAAACAATAAAAGTTTAATACAACAATATACTCTGTTTGTTTTTTTACACTTTAAAAACATTTGAAGAAATTCGAATGTTTATACTTTCAAATCTAAACATAAAATTCGGTGTATATTTAGAATTACGTTTAATAAAAAAAAAAGTAGAGAAAAATTTTTGATGTACGTACTCATCACAGAATGAAAATGTTATATTCCAAAAATCATGTGAGTTTGGTTAGTAACTTTCCTATTTGGCTGGTAAATGAAAATATTTAGTTGTCAAAGGTCAACTAAAGATAAATTTGTCCATAGAGCCCTGTAGCCTATAGTGGAATTGGGAATGTACATGGATGTTAACATTTAATGCTACTAAGAGAAAACTCTTTCCCTTCAACAATTATAAGATACTTTTTCAGCCATCTATTGCCATGGCTAATAGCACCTTACCTGAGAGTTCATCATTGAAACCCAAAGGCAGCTTGAATTGGAACAAATATATAGGTGACATTGCCAAGGCTGCTGCAAAAAAGTTGGGCGCCTTCTATCATGTGAAAAAAAAACTACCCATACCTGCCACTATCTTATATCTCTACAAAGCCACCATTTACTCATGCATGCAGTTGAACTGGAGCATCAACCATTAGTCAGTCCAAAATAGTCTCTAATCTAATGGGTTTCACCCTGTCAATCAAACACTAGTCTCTGTCCCACTGGCAACAATGTTACATTCCTGTATTGGTTTTAGAAGTACTTTTTTTCTTTTTCTTTTTTTTTTCCCCCGTTTATCAAGGCCCGAAGCCACTCGAGGTTAAGGGTTAAAGAATGTGGTGTAGTAATCACTAATGGTGTAAATTAGGTAGAATTTGATTGTTTATGGGGGGGGGGGGTAAACAGGAACTTGTTTATGTTGGATTTGAAAGCTAGCACGTTGTATTCAACTGGGAAGCAGGCCAGTGTAACAGTGTTTCAAAGGCAGACAGTTCTGGAAAAGAAGCTTTGTTCATGAAATCTGTTTAGATTTAGGCACAGATAGAGAGTAGGGAAAATTATATATAGTGGTGGTAGCTAGTTGGGTATTTTTTTTTTTTTTGTGAAATGTGCTCTGATGAACTTGCAGTACTGGTGCCTTCTTAACATAAAAACTCCTGAACAACCCGACAAACAGCAAAATCCTACCCTTTCACTGTAGCGGTCCCCAAATGCCGGAAAGCTTTTATTCAAATAGTTTCTTTCCTTGGACTGCTAGCTTTTAGTATTCCCTTCCTGTTACCTGCTTCCCTGACTATATTAATATGCAAAAATTTAAATGTAATGTGAACAAACATTTTGCTGCTCAACTCCCTACTCCGGATGTTACTGTAGATAAAAGAGCCCCTTATATCTCGATGGCAATGTGCCTTGTGACAAAAACAAATTAACAAAAACCTAGAGAAGAATTTCCAAAAGCAGCTGACAAGTCAGACATCAGGAAAAAAAAAAAAAAAAAAAGCAGTGTAATTTCAGGAGAAATGCTAACAACTTAAATTCTGAGACACCAGAATTACAAAGGCATTGTTTTTCTTTTGATGTCTAACGGACTTTGAATCGGCGTTCTTGGTTTGTGAAAATCTTTTCTTTTCTCTAGCTTTTTTTGGTTTATTTTGGTTTTGTCATCTGAAGATTCTTCAATGAAGAATCGAAAATGTTTATGATGCATATAGAACATACATTAATTTTTATGAGTTTGACACAAAAAAGATATTCGAAAAATTGAAAATATAAAAAAAATATAATCAAAAAAAAAAAGTCTGCTTGAATAAATATAATCCATACATTACATTAAGCCTGAGATAGTGTTCAAATTCAAGGGGAAGAACTATGCATTAAAACGTGACAGAAATTTTTATCGTTGTCATCAGTGCTTCCTCTTAAGGGAGGAAATTATTATTTTTTTCATTAAAGTTTATATCCAGACAAGTATGTTTTGTCTTCATTAAGACTCATCAGTGTGGCTATATATAAACTGACTTGTCAACCACACAACTTTAGTCATCATTAGCAGTTAAACATCAGAAAAACCCTATGGGGATTAATCTACATTTCGACAAAAGTGATCGGTTCATCAGGATTTCAACAATTTTGTTGTACCGCTGAAGAGACAAATAACTTTGTTGAAACATAGATTATAAATGTAGGGTTTTTTAAATTTTTTATATAATTTCAAATTTTAATAGCTCAACATGTGTATTGAACATTTTAAAAAAAAAATAGTGTTTATTATTGGATTTGAACTTATTTAATTATATATATACTAGCGGGACCTGTGAACATTTCACAGGGGACTGATTCATATATAATATATTGATGTTGGCATTCTGTAGATGTTCAGTGTAAATAGAGACGCTCTGATATTATTGTAGCTTTTATGTTAAAATTGCTAAAGTATTTATCTAAGCTAGCACGTATGCTCGTCGAAGCCCAGTCGTAAATTACGCTTAAATATGATATTTTAATTCTTGAAAATTTTGTATATATTATTATAGAGTTAATGTTCTACCGATTTTTATATATTATAAAGGTGCGATTTCAAAAATAAAAAAAAATATATCCATATGACTTGGGTGCATTAGCTTGAATCGAAACTGAAATAAAAACTTATGAAAAAAAATATATGTGTATGTATGTGTATATATATATATATATATATATATATATATATATATATAAACTTGAGTTCCTTCAGCCATATCCGAAACCGAAACTAAAACTTATGAAGAATTCTTGATAAAATTACTTATAAAAAAAAAATAGATGACTTAAGTGCTATCAGCTATAACCGAAACTAAAACTTATGAAGAATTCTTAGTAAAATTATTTATGACAAGAAATGGAAGTACATAATAATTAAACGACCCAGATGTAAGCATGACACAGAAAATAACACACACCCTATCGTATTAATATATAGATACTAGCATGGTGTCCCGACGTTGCCCGGGATTGAATGATGATTAACAGATGTTTCACACTCCCATATTTTTATTGTCATCAAAATTTGTGAAATTGCCCATTTTTCAATCAGATTGATTGTTTGCTCTAGTTGGGGACCCATCATGGTACACGAGGAGAAAGTTAACATGACTCTCGCTATGACTTATTTCACAATTCATTGTAGTCTACATTGCACCGTAGAGAACCTAGTTTTATAAAATTATTTTATATATAATGGCTTGAATTAAAGTTTAAAATGAAAAAAGTCAAGTATCATACTCCAATCATGCTCTAAACAGAAACATTCATTTTGAATGCGCCTCTGTTATATCAAAGAACCTACTGTTGATTTTATATGTCGAGCCTTTCGGCTTGTGTGGTGATAACATTTCTCAAATACACATGTGATATTAGGCTGTGCAAGATGTTAACTTTGGTGAAAATCGCCTGTTTATTTTTCATCGGATTATTTCGATTATCAATATTTATCAAAGGCATTCCGATACAAAACCTATCTAAAAAGACTGCCAAGCACGTAAAGTACATTTGTGTGAAATATTTTATAAATCGACCCAGCCGTTTTTGAGTCTATAGGGAACAAACTAACACACACAGTTACATAATGTCAGGAGTGTGAGTTATGTTATAGAAGCGTTGATTTAATTTGAATAAAATAAAACGCGCATCAAGTGGTAAGAAAGAAGAAAAGAAAAAAAACATGATACTGAGGATGGTGTTTGACTCCAAAATATATTTAAATTATAAATTTCAAGCAAGTAAAATATTTTATTTTCGTAAAATTGCGTTGTAATTTGGCTTTCAAGCGCATTTGATGCGTATTTTATTCAAATTAAATCAACGCCTCTATAACGGAACTCACACCCCTGACGTTAATCTTGCATTGCCGACGCACCTTTTCCGACATTTCAAAATACAACCGCTGAGATACAACGCGCGGAGCTTTACTACTCACTTTTCTTTCTCCAACTTCTCAACATGGCAAGAAAGAAGAAAAAAAGAAACAAAATACTGAGGATGGAATTTGGCTCTGAAATATATTTAAATTATAAATTTCAAACAAGTAAAATATTTGTTTATTCGTGTAATATTGTGTTGTAATTTGGCTTTCAAGCGCACTTGATGCGTATTATATATATATATATATATATATATATATATATATATATATATATTTATATTATTTTATAAAAATATATTTATTTATTTATATTTATTATATTATTTTTATATATAATTGTTTATTTTTTTATAAGCGATTCTATGTTTTTTTTTTTTGTTTTTTTTTCACTTCCTGGCTGCTTTAAAGGGAGAGGTTATTTACCCTTTGTTTATATTCTAGTCGTCCCACATTTTTGGGATGTGTTATTTGTAGTAAATTAATTAAACATTGTTTACGTGCATAACATAATGAGAAGTTAAACTTCGAAACATGGCATGTCTATAGATAACTTAATTTTATGCATGTAAAAATATTCAAATATTATGCATATATATACACACAGTTATATATATATATATATATATATATATATATATATATATATATATAATTTCAAAGTAGTAATTTTGTTTAGATTTCTCCTTCTCTCTTTCTCTGTCCATCTTTAGTTGAGATATTGATAGATTTCTTGGTTGAAAAAAAAAATCAATCACTTTCCACATAGATTAACATTGCCCAAGCTCCGACATGTTGCTGTCTCCATGGTGGGTGATTAAATCCGTAAACCTATTACAAGACGGCACCGTTATTGTTAATCTATTTAATAATATACACAGATTAATATATTAACATATAACAAAAAGAGAAAAAAAGTTAATTCATTAACTTTTTACATATAGACATACATGTATGTGTGTGTGTAATAAATATATATATATATATATATATATATATATATATATATATATATATATATATACACACACACACATAATGCATTTCTTGGGTAAAAATAATGAATTTCTTCACATTTTACATATAAAAAATAATCTTATAGAAATCATAGAATGTACTGAAAAAGTCAAGTATCATGGTGCAATTGTGCTTTAAACAGAAACATTCATTTCAGACACGCCCTTGTCATATCAAAGAACTTATTGTTGACTTTATCTCTGTCCTTTCAGCTTGTGTGGTAATAAAATATCTCCAATGCACTTGTGATGTTAGACTGTGTAAGGTGTTAACTTCGGTCCAAATCGCCTGTTCCTTCTTTCATCGAATTATTTTGATTATCAATACTTATCGAAGACATTCAGACACAAAACTTATCTAAGAATTTTGCCAGGCACATAAAGTACCTTCATGTGAAATTTCATAAAAATCGACCCAACCGTTTTGGAGTCCATAGGGAACGAACACAAACACAAAGTTCCTTTTATATAATCATATATATATATATATATATATATATATATATATATATATATATATATATATACACACACACACATAATGGTGAGACAGATATATAAACAAAGGCTGAAGAGTGTGCTATAGGCACCAGATATTGGTCCCTTTTGTTTCAGATTTGAAACCGTCGGTACTGATGTTTTCTGATCTTTAACATGTATATGAATAAATATTAGTATCATTAACTCATCACGCAAGTCACGACATAACAGGTTTTATTTTCATGCCCCCCTGTTGCTTCCGCTGTGGTTTACTTATCATAATTATTTAAAATAAAGTTATATATATATATATATATATATATATATATATATATTGATGTTAGGATGATTAATCTGAAATCATAAAATTAGAACTTTTGAGGGGATCGGAATCGGAAATATTTGTGCCTATTTTTCGATGCCCAAACTATTCTCTTTTCTTTTTTCTTTTTTTCTATTGGATTATGCTTAAAGCAAAACTTTTACTGCTTATAATAATAATGAAATAATATTTATTGATTTTTAAACTACCAGTAAAACTAAAATCGATAGATCATCCCCTCACAATCACAAATGTATTTCTATATTCAAAAAATATCTGCACGTTTAATGTGTGTTTTTCTGGTAATCGTGAATAAATAACGCCTATATTGTTAAATATTTAGAGATTTATAAAGAATCGGAATCGGTACTTGTAGCGGAATCGGGAATGTTGTACAGAATCGGTGATTGTATTGGAATCGGAAATAATATTGAAATCGTCCGATTACTAATATATATGCACTTTGCTTGGTGAAATTAATAAAGAAATTTCAATAGTGCTCGACTGCTCGATTGTTAAAATATATTTTTTCAAATAAGAGCGAAATATTTATCGCTGATTTGAAACCGACGGTATCATGCTGTTTTGACTTGATCTTCTGTGACACCATATATATATATATATATATATATATATATATATATATATAGCTGATGCTTCGAACGGCTCTTAAATTAGGTCAACTGATGATGTTTACTGCTAAGTGTGCGTACGTGCATTGGGATGTCAAGCCAGTTTCGCCTTGAGTGGGTGTTGAAGGTACAAGCAGCCGGGATGGCAACAAACGGCCGCTTGGAATTATTTATAACAATAATAAAGTCTGCGGTGGCAATCACGACGAAAGTTGCACCCGACTGCTGAATGCCAAAGTTGGAATATTCTTCGATCAGGCACCCGGAATAAGAGTCCGGTTGAATTTTCTTTTCTTTTCACCCTATATTTTTTTTTTTTTTTTTTTTTTTTCGTTTTTGTTATTTTCTAAATTTTACCGAAACGGAATGTGTTCAATATCGTGTTGTTACTGCGCTCATTCGCAGAGTAAAAACAAGGCAGGTAAGTAATTCGCAAGAAATTATGTATATATTTATAAGTTTGTATGTGTGTATGCATTTTTGTATATGTGTATATGGATTTTTGTGTGCGTGTATGTGTGTATATGGAATTTTGTGTGCGTGTATGTGTGTATATGGATTTTTGTGTGCGTGTATGTGTGTATATGGATTTTTGCGTGCGTGTATGTGTGTATATGGATTTTTGCGTGCGTGTATGTGTGTATATGGATTTTTGCGTGCGTGTATGTGTGTATATGGATTTTTGCGTGCGTGTATGTGTGTATATGGATTTTTGCGTGCGTGTATGTGTGTGTATTGATTTTTGCGTGCGTGTATGTGTGTGTATGGATTTTTGCGTGCGTGTATGTGCGTGTATGGATTTTTGCGTGCGTGTATGTGTGTATATGTATTTGTGTGGGCGTGTATGTGTATATGCATTTGTGCGTGCGTGCATTTATGTGTATGTGTGAATATGTTTGTATAAACGTATCTATATGTTGATTTGCACACATATATATATATATATATTTATACGCACACATACTTTCTCACTCATATAAATACATATAAATTTGAATGAATACACATGTATTAATGTCACTCTGGTATCTATTTGCAACTACATGCATTCACAATCAATTTTTCATATATACATATTGGTACATGTGAAGAGAGTTCATTGGTCTTCCCCCTTTTTTTTCTGTTTTTTAGCGTGATTAGGAAATTCTCTTTTTATATTAATTCATTTCAATTTGCATAAATACAAACTCAAGTATATTTAATGTATTTATTTGCTTCCCCACCAAAGCAAATTAGGCACAAGGCCGTTTTTAATGTGGGGTAAAAACCAGCTCCCCTAAAACTAGGCAAAAAAGGGGGCAACTCTGGTTACCAAAAATAATAATTGTCCCAGTATAGAGGGTTTCCCCTCCATTGTCTGGTACAAATTATCTTAAGTGCAGCATCTGCAGAAAAGATACTACACTTTGAGGTATTTATTTGCTCCCCCACTGAGCAAATTAGGCACAAGGCCGATTTTTAAAGTGAGGAGTGAAGGGGAAATGGGGACCAACTCCCCGAGGAGTAGGGGAGCTGGATAGTGACAAGTGATGTGGGGCTTCCCCCACATATGGTCTTTGCTTGCAGTATCTGCCGGAATAGATACTACACTTTGATCTTGGCCCGAAGGCCAAGAACAGAAAAAAGGTAAGCCTCTTGAAAAGTGTTTAGTTTTGAAATGGACAATAAGGAATCATTTCGTCTTGATAAACAAATGCTTTCTTTTCCTTTGTTGTTCCTGTGAAAACTAAACAAGTATGTGTGTGTGCATAGACTTATGGTTTTGTATATCGCATGCTCGTGCGCACACACATGTAACACGTGTGTGTTACAGAAGATGAGGAAAACATCGTCGATACCGTCGGTTTTAAATCCGAGGAGATAGATATAAACAGAGGCCGAAGAGTCTGATACAGGTGATCAGATATTGGTCCCTTTTATTTTGGATTTGAAACCGACGGTACTGATGTTTTTTTTATCTTCTATAATTCTTCTATAAATATATATTCTGCTCTTATTTTTTTACATTTTCTTAATAGTCGAGCACTCTCTTGGGATTCTCTTCCACTAACCTTAGATAATGGTCTGAAGCCAAAACACGAGAACAACGGCTAGGTAATAATTCAACAAACGCTTATATTGGCGGGGAAAGCATGCGAATTACGACCAGTCGTACTAAATAGGTGTAGATACATAATCAGCTCAATAGAATATTAGTTAGATCTTCTAGAGCTATAGCAGAGTAAATAGGAGCTAAACGATATTAATTCATGATAATTTACGTACGTTTTAGAATTTAAAAAAATAACTTAGATTTGTGTACGATCGTTTCAAAGACGATTTTAAATTTTATTAATAAGCAACCCTATCATCAGTACAGGAGAAAGTGTTTGATACCAAGTTAAGTATTAACTTGGAGCATCAGAGTGTCAGCACCCCCCCCCCCCCATCTCGTGCTGTTGATAAGATTGTCTATTAAAAAATTGATATCAACTCTGAAATGATCGTACACAAATTTATTTGAATTCTTAAAATATATGTAAATGATCATGAATTAATTCTGTTTACCTCCTATTTACTATATATAAAGGCACTTTTTTTTTATTCTGTGTGTTAATTTGTTTGTTATGGTCTCCAAAACAGCTGGACCAATTTTTTTTTTTTTTTTCCCACACAAATGTACTTTATGTGTTTGTGAGTGTTCTTAGATTGGTTTTGTATTTGAATGCATCCGATAATATCGATTATTGAAAAATCTAATTAAAGAAGGAGCAGTTCGATTTTGCCAAAAATAACACTCTTATACAGCCTAACATCACAAGTACATTTAATAAGTTTTATCACCGCATAAGCAGAAGGCCCCCTGCATATAAAATCAACTGTAAGTTCTTTGATAAGCTAGTCGCATTCGAAATTAATATTTGTGCTTGGAGCATTATTGAACCATGACACTTAACGTTTGCATTTTAAACTTTAATTCAAGCCATTATATAAGAATAATTTCATAAAATGAATAGGTTCTCAATCTCGCCTTTTCCTAATATTTCTCAGTGCAATGTATACGACAATGTATTATGAATTAAGTCAATGCAAGGAGGCTTGTGAAGCTTCCTCCTGGTACACAATAATCAATCGATTTGATTTTTTAAAAAAATGGGCAATTTCACCGATTTTGATGACAATAAAAGTATTGGAAGTGTTGAACATTTATTGATCCTTATTCAATCTTATATATATATAGAGAGAGAGAGAAAGAGAGAAACTTGCTGCATGTTTTATTTTTCGTCGCAGTTAATCTGTCCATGTCCCAAATCTCATTTGCCGTGTTAATCTTGTGAATCACATTCCAAGATTATCCTGGATTTAATCTCTCTAATCTGCAACCAAATTATATATTGATTGAAGCTATATGTTTAAAAAATCTCTGAATTTTAATTTTTAATTACGATCGCTTATTAATTCTCCTATTGATTGATATTTTTTTTTTTTTTTTTTTATGGAAAAAGTTTTTTTGAATTTGTGTGGCCAACTAGTGATATGCAACAAATTGGTGCTGGTGGGAGGAGATCCAATCATATTCAATCTTCCCTTTTCCTACTATTTCTCAGTACTAGAACTTCAGTCTTTCGCACATGTAATCAAAGAGTTAGCCACAGGTCTCATGGGACCATCACCAGATCTCTGTATTTTAACATATCTATCAATATGAAGTTATTGTGGTACTCTTTTTAATGCTGCACAAGAAAAGTTATTTTTGCAGGAACAAGAATTTTTTTTAAAGCAATCATCAGGAGTTCAAACTTGATAAAAAGATCATTTTCATGCATTAGCCATTTTTTGTCATGTATATTTTTTTTTAATTCATAAAAAAGGTTATATTGACCATAGTATCAATTGTCCATATCCTAGTGTGTTGTATTATTTTTCTTATCCCAGTAGGCCATTTTTACTTTGTCTTTTATATATATATATACTAGCCCGGGTGGCCGGCGTTGCCCGGGTGTGTGGAGGTGTGTGTGCGGGTGTTGGTTGAGCAAAAAAAGCAAAATTGCGAGCGCAAAAAAAAAAAAATAGGAGTAGTAGGCAGGCTCGAACTTGTAACACACAGGAGGAAAAGGAGGTGAACAAAAGCAAACAGTCTTATCAATGCACCCATCATGATTGTGATGTCAGAGGAAGTTGAAATAACATCTTTTATGCTACGTCATTGACGCGAGGTTTAAATGACTTGCAAAAATGTCCTCTTCTTGTAAAAAAACAGCTCAATTGACGGTGAAAGAATTAATATTTTGGGCCAATTTTTCAATATTTGTCGTCTGAGAGACGGAGCTTTAAAGCAATACCAATTTTGTTATGATCCGACGCATCTTCAAAAGTTTTTAGTAGATACACAAACACACACAAATATTTTGCTTTTTATTTAATAGAATATATATATATATATATCCCCCCCCCCTTTTCATTTTTTCAATGAGTAACTATTTAAAGAGGTTTTTAGCTTTTGTTGTGAACTTTTTTTATTTCCTACTTTTCGTTTATAAAATAATACATCTAAGTAATCATATTCTATGCAAAGCTGTTGCGTCTGAATCCGGACGAATGCAATGCTTTAGGAGTCTGATTCTATCAAAATTAGCCAGCTCTGACTCATTCAATATAAAACATGACACATAAAAGTTCAATCCTCATAAGCAATACGAAGAATACGGTGACAAATTATTTAAAACTTCTACCTGGTCCTGTTCATGGCCAACAGAGCGAGAACCAGATATTTCTGTCGATTAAATAAGTGGTCCCATTTAAAATTTCATACAGATTCCAGAGTTTTACGAGACATCTTAAGAAGGTCAGAGGTTACATCAATGGAAATATTGTTAGAATAACATCCAAAATGAGAACAGTAGTCCAAATAATTTGAATAATACAAATTATTGATCCTCATCCAAAAAATACTGCAATATCTCACTGTTCTTCTGTGTCATTTTTACTGCCTAAGCAGACCTAGTACAGAATTTTATACAATATGGGAACTATTAATTATAAATAGATTAAAACACCATTAAAATATATCGATAAATAAATTTAATAAATATATAGGCTGTATACAACGTGAAATAAGCCAGAATAGTGAAAGAAGATATAAATATAAACAAATATTGGGTGCAACTACGTTATAATCGTGAAATTCAAAATTTTTAATATTGAATTTCAAGGCTAATGATCTCTACTTAATTGTGATGTTACAATAATGAATTTATCCAAAAATTATAAAACCAGTAATATAGTAAAAAAAATTATTAAAGAAAACATTTTTTGAGGAAAATTAGCAAAAATAAAATGTTTGGTGAAAAATCACCAGTTTCGACTGCGTATTAATAGCTAGTGGTTGAAATGGGATAGAAATGGAGTTTCAAGGGGAGGTAAATAGTGTGTAACTATTGCCATTTTCTTAATAAATTGTGTGTTAACACTCATAAATATGAGCTACTTGCCTTGTTTTTAGCATAAGAGTCACTTCCCTTGTTATGTCACATGTTCCAAAAAAATACGGCGAGGTTTTTTTTACAATAAAGATAGAAAACTTTCTTATTTTCTTTTTTTAAATAATGCAGTAAAATTTTAATACCTTTGACATGCCAATTCAGTAAATATTACTTTTTGTTGAAATCGACATGAAAAATCAATAGATACCATTGTTTTGGTTTTTTTATCGATTTTTTTTTCGTTTCTGAATTTTGCTATGATAGTGTACAAATAATTGAAGACAATGTTTGTGAAATTTTTCTTGAAAACATTTATCTATCTGTTTTTCAGTAAATTTTTCACATATGGTTTCAATTAAAAAAAAAATTTTTTTACTGTTCAAAGTATCTGGGATGATGAAAAAATATTTTGATATTGGAGGAGAAAATCTCTCCTTCTCAAAATAACAAACGTTCATTCTGCTGATGAAGATGTTATGAAAATGATGTAACATTTGCTTAAAAATAGATAAAATTTTGTAAAAAAAAAACAAAAAAAAACAATATATTGTCTTCAATTATTTGTTTTGGTTCATTTTTTTTTTTTTTTTTGCATGAAAGTCACCATGGATAAGGGTTAATGTGTACAGTAGTTATTGAGACAACTGCATATTAATAGCTAGTGGTGGAAATAGGATAGAAATGGATTATTTAGGGACATGGCTCAACAAGAACTTGTTTACATCGAACTTGAAGACGACCATATTGCAGTCAGCTGCAAAGCAGGCTAGTGGAATAGAGTTCCACGGGTGGGCAGTTCTAGGAAAGAAACTTTGTTCATGGAATTTGCATTTAGATTGAGGCACAGATAGAGAGTTGGGAGAGGTGCTGTTAATAGTCATCATCATCATCATCATCATGACGGGCTCCTTGCCCGGACCAATGTGACTCTTCCTCTCCAGAGTTTCCTGTCTTCCATCACTTGCCTCAGATCTTCAGGTTCACAGTTGGCGTCATGTGCTATTTGTTGGATGTACGTAGATCTAGGTCGTCCTCTGCTTGCGCATCCGTGTCATGGAGTCCATAGCAATACATCACTCACCAATTCATGCTTGCTCCTCAGACAATGACCGGCAAATCGTAGGCGTCTTTCTCTGATGGAATTAGATATGGCAGGTAGGTTGCCATAAAGTTGCTGCTTCGTGGGATGATTTTGCCAAGATATATTTAATATTGTTCTTAGCATATGTTGATAGTCGTTGTAGCTAAATGAGTGCTTTTTTGTGAAAGTTTGAGAAGGTGAAACCATAGATTGAAGCTCAGACGAGCACTTGCCATGAAAATAACCATAGAGCAGAGACAGGTTCACAATGTCTCTTTTGTGAGAAAGATTGCAGAGAAGAAAAAAAGGGCATCCATCACCTAACAGGTTTTGAAGCCAGTTTTAAACTTTGTCAAGGTAAGATAGGATGCTCCAAGCAGCTCCCACCCAGATATTATGACAACAACAGTATTCCAGTTTAGGATGCATTTGGCTCTTTTACAGCTAGAGTATTTCTTTGGGAGTGAGATATTTTCTGGAGCAGTAAAATGATGCAACCATTTTTCTGGTGACCTCGGCAGGAGATTTAATGCAAGTCTTCCATTTCAAGGTCAGACCCAAAAGTTTGTCAACGCAGAAGTTTGTCAAAATAGGGAGGCTCTTTTAGTCGAGACCTATTCATATCAGTTGACCCCAAGTGGGGATCAGAGCGTTTATGGTGAAAAGAGAAAAGCTTGGTTTTGAATGCATTAAAATTAACTTAATTTTTTTTTATTACTGTTTTATTAAATATTGATATACTTATTTATGAACTATGCTTAAAGCAATATTCTTTTGTAAATTGAAAAATAATGTTATGTCTTGCCTTTATATAAGTATATACTTCAGAATAAAATTATATAACAATCAACTGGTATGGAAACCTGTGATTATAGGTCTTTCAAAATATTATTGGCAGTAATATTCTATAAGTATTATCCCATCTAAATAAAAATTGCTCGATATACAAGATAGAGCAAATAAATCAAATTTTATGCATTCAATCAAATTCAAATGTATTCTCTTACATAGAATAATAAAAATCTTTTGATCTGAAATTTAACCATTTCACATCATAAATTTTTAAATTTATTGAATGACTAAAATTTTATATATATATATATATATATATATATATATAACCGTGTCTATGTGCGTCTTGCTCTAAGGTCTATGTAGGTGTGTTCTAATAGCCTTTGTGATCGTCTCTTGTGTATATATATATATATATATATAATTTCTCAGGTTCGCCCACTTGCATCTTTCCATTTCATTATATACAAGTCTTATATACAGTTTATATACATTTATACAGTCACGTGTGTATACATGCGGTTAAGCTCCTTTAAGGACCCTTGTTGTGTATCTACCTTAGTAATTTTTAACTGTGTGTGTGTGTGCGCGCACTAGAAGTTCACCATACTTTTTTTTTTTTTTCCCTGGGGTGCGGTTCTTCCTGTCACTGGTCAACAAGTTATAAAGGACATTCAAGATAAAACATGACGTTGATTTTCTAGAAAGAATCTCTTTATTTTGTCTACGAGTGAACCTGGGGAACCCCTCGCATTGTTGACTTAAGCTTTCTTGCATTTCCGTCAATGCATCTTTCCTCTGACTGTCCTTTTCTCGAAACTAACTCAAGTCTGACTGTCTACCACACTTCGACTCCAATTGAGTGTTTATTCTCTAAAATCCCCATGTGTGTTTCTATTTATATTAGGGCGTATGTGTGTGGGGAGTAGTAATCCCCATTAACTGGACTGCACCCAAACGCACTGACCCACTTTCTAGAACACAGGTGCACACTTTGTCAATGAGAGTCACTGAGTCTGATATGTGTCACGGTAACCCCTTGACCTTCTGCATTTACCCGAGACAAGTAAGTTGGGTTCAAATCAGTGTCACGTTAACTGCGTTACTTACACACAACAATAAGAAAAAATATGGATTATTTGGACCATTTTTCTCGTCTTCAAGAACCCATGGCATATCGGATAAATTATTAAGTAAAATTTGTTTTGGAGTGACACTCTTTTGGAGTGACGGTTTAATCCTAATTGCAGGTTATAGTAAAAATACAATTACGAATTACTTAAAACTTCCACATGGTCAGGGCTGATGAAATGAGAATAAGTCAGAATGCTGCAAATAATACAAATTATCAATCCTTATCTCAAAAATGCCAAAACATACATGGAGAATCATTCAGTTATGATATCCCATGATTGTTATTTCCCCGCTAATTAATTTGATGTGGGGGAGGGGGGCTTTAATTGTTAACTTTTCTGTTGTTCTCATTTACCTCCGGCAATTAGTGTAGGATTACCTTAATTCTGTCAAATTGTAATCTCATTAATCTATTCTTAGCTTAATCTCAGATCGCCATCTTCAGTAACAGAATAAAATCGGTTTCTTATGATTCATCTTTTTATCTTCCGTCCCACACCAGTTGTTAACTCATTTCAAACATTCACAAATTAAAATGGTTTTTGTCTTTTTGTTTTGTTTTTTTTGTTTGTTTTACTGACGCAAGGGAGATAATACTGTTTGAAACAAATTAAATTTTAATATTCCTTCTGGTCAGAAACAATTGTTGCATACACCTTTGTTGTTAATATCGTCTGACAGAAACATATCGCCCTTTCTCCACTTGGGTTGTGAATCTTAACTAGTCTTTTAATTAAGTTCTTAATTTTCTAATTGATTGTACATACATGTAAATAGTCTGTGTTAATAACTAGTGAGTCATTGATTCTTTTACTCTTTCCTGGGAAAACATTTTTGACTGTTTTTTTGTTTGTTTTTTTGTTTTTTTTTATTTGATGACAAAGTTCCTCATACTTTTGACTAGTTTTAAACTATTAATTTATCTATTTTCTTTATATATCTCAAAAAAGGCTGTCAGAAGTGTATTGAGAATGGTAATGACTATGTAGAAAAGTAAATTCTGGCAAACAAAAGGTTTAATTGTTTTAATTGCACCATTCCTATCTATAGTTCTTGAACGTCTTAGCTTTTTAGTTAAAAAATAGGAGGCCTTACTTTTGGAATGAGAAAGATAGACGGAGGGATAAATAGATTAAAAGATAGACAGATAGTCACATGAGCATACATATATATTTAAATAGATAAATGGGGGTATACATATATATTCATAGAGCAGGAGTAAGGTATGGATAGATGAATAGAGAGAGAGGGAGTAATATAGATAGATGGATAGAGGGACATATAAATAAGTAGTTAAAGAGATAGATTGATATATAGATAGACACACAGGCATATATTAAGATTTAATTTTAATATCTTCAGATTTGCAACATAGACGATTTCACAATTTAATGGCATTAAAATTAGAGTTCATTTCTGCTTTATAATATAACATAACCCGGTTAATTTATACGCCAGTCTGTACACTGAGATAATAAAAACTTAGACACCTCCAAGGCCTGTGGGTCTGATCTCATCCCTGCTAGTGCTATACTAATTAAGAAATGCTCAGCTGAGCTAGCCCCCAAGCTTTCTAAGCTCTACAATAAATGCCTTGCTGAATCTTGCTTCCCTAATAGTTGGAAGATGGCCTCTGTGCTACCAGTGTACAAGGAGTCTGGTAAAAGGACTGACCCTCTCAATTATCACCTTGTCAGTCTTCTCGCCCTCTTCGCTAAAATCTTTGAGACCTTAATTAATCAAGCACTAGTTCACCACCTCGCAAAACCTAATCTCCTTTGCCTAAATCCATACTGTTTATTACAATGTCATTCTACTGCAGATATTTTAAGTCATCTCTGAATGCATATACCATACACTGGACAAGGTAGGCAAACCCAGGGCTGTAGTCCTTGATATATCCAAGGCTTTTGACAAAGTCTGGCAGGAAGAGCTGCTAATGAAATATACTAAATATAATTAGATTCTTCTTAAACAATAGGACCATCCAGGTTGTCATTGAGAGTCGCACATCCAAACAGTGCCTCAGAGGTCGATTCTTGAATCACTATTCTGATATTCATTAATTACCTCCCTGATAATATTGTGTTCGAGATGGGTATATTTGCTGATAATACAATGCTCTATAACATGCACAAGGGAAGAACGGATATACACAAATCTAAGACAATGTCAGAATCGTTAGAAAATGATCTCCAAACTGTAATGGAATTTGGCCGTAAATGGATTGTAACATTTAATGCTAGTAAGACTAAGCTGCTCTCCTTACAAGACGCCTCTCCAACCACCGATATCCATGACAAATAACACCCTACCTGAGAATTCTTCCTTCAAACTCTTCAGCTTAACATTCATGGGCAATATGAACTGGAACAATTGAGGACATTGTGAAAGTTGCAGAAAAGAAGGTGGGTTTGCTCTATCATGCTAGAAGACTACTCGCACTTTAAAGTATCCACTACTGCTACAAGACTATCATTCACCCATGTATGGAGTATTGTTGCCACATCTGGGCTGGTGCATCTACCTCTAATCTCTCCCTTTTGGATAGGGTCCAAAAAAGAAATTGGGATCTAATAGATTCCACTTTATCAACTAAGCTCTAACTCCTGTCCCATCACCACAATGTTGCATTTCTGTGTGTGTTTTACAAGTGTTTTAATGGAATATGCTCTGATGAAATCGTTGCACTTGTGCCTTCTCAACACGATTTTGTTGCTAAACGTGTTTGTCAGGATATGTATATCCTGACAAACGCGTTTAGCAACAAAATCACACCTCTTCACTATTGAGGTCCATAAATTCCAGAAAGCTTTCTACTCTAATAATGTCTTCCCTTAACCAGCTGGACTTTTGAATTCCTTTCCTGCTCCAACGACTATACTGATATGCAGAAATTTAGACGTAACGTAAACCGACATCTTGTTAATCTTTCCTAGGCATGGTCCCAAATATGTCTAAGTGGTGAACGTGAGTAAAAAAAAAATAAAAAAATAAATAAATAAAATAAAATAAAAAAAACTAGATAAGAAAAAGTCCTCTTCCTTTCCTTAATTTGCTGATTACTTCATTTGAAAGCCAAAAATAAAAATGAATAAAGTTTATTATCTATATATTAATACGATAGCGTGTCTGTTATTTTCTGTGTCACGCTTACATCTGGGTCATTTAATTGTTTTTGTTTTGTTTTGTTTTTTTTTTCTTTTACAAAGGAATCCCCCACTTATCAAGGCCCAGAAGCCACTCGAGGATAAGGGTTAAAGAGTGTACAGTAGTCAATTCGACAATATCATAGTAATCGTTAGAAGTGTAAGTTTGGTAAACTTTACTTTCATTTCTTGTCATAAATAATTTTACCAAGAATTCTTAAAAATGCTTTTGTTTCGATTATGGCTAATGGCACTCCAATAATCAGTTTTTTAAAAATAATTTAAGTCTTAGTTTCGGTTTCGATTTTAGCTGATGGCATTTAGTAATCTATTTTTTTAACAATCAATAATTCTTCATAAGTTTTGGTTTCAGTTTTGATTATAGCTGGAGGAACTAAAGTTTTATATATATATATATATATATATATATATATATATATATATATATATAATATATTCATAAGTTTGGGATTTGGTTTCGATTCAAGCTGATGAACTCAAGTCATATAGATATATTTGCGATTTTGGAAATAGCAACTTTATAATATATAAAAATCGATAGAACATTAACTCTATAATAATATATATGAAATCTACAATAATTAAAATATCATATTTAAGCGTATTTTACGACCTGGCTACACCAGGCGTCTCTGCTAGCTTGGATAAATACTTTTGCAATTTTAACAAAATAGCTACAATATTATCAGAGCGTCTCCATTTATGCTGAATATCTACAGAATACCAACATCAATATATTACATATGAATTAGTCTCCTGTGGAATTTCCACAGGTTGCGCCACTGTTTATTATTAGAAGGGATGCAAAAAAAATAAAATAAAATAAAACATTTTTTAAATTTATGAATGTATTGTTTAATGTTTTACATGATTTCGAGATAAAATAATATTGTTTTTGGTGCTTGTTAAGATGGAATCGACAAATTGTTTTTTTTTGTTTTTTTAATGTGGTTTTAAGCAAAAACAACAGTACTTACTTGTCATGTCAAAAATATTAATATATCCAAGAATTACAAAAATTTATTGAGTAGAAAATTATTTACAGTTAAAAGTAAATTTTATGGAAAATAGAGGGGGGGGCATTTCTCTAGATGTAAACAACTCGAATATTGCAAATACAGAGGACATACTTATCTCCCTTTTTGCCACTTTAATGGCCGACGTTTTGTTTTAGACTACGGCAAGAGACCCTTTTTTTACTAAAAACACAATAGCAGTTGTTCTACCCGATGAATTTCCATAATTTTTTAATATATTACTATTTTCGACGTGACAAGTAAGTATTGCTCTTATAGGATGATTTTTTGGGACCTTTAATAATAAATTAAAAAGGATCGTCAATTTATAGAAAGGGTTACCAATTTACAATTTACATCCTTAAATAAAGAAAGAAAAATAAGTTTAGGAAATAACAGCACTCAATAAAGAACACAGAATCACAGTATTAATGCTGGAGACCCTCAGGGGTCCATCAAGAGCCCAACTCTCTTCCTAATCTACATAGATGATCTCTCAAATCACATACCAAAATCATTCGTAGACATTTATGCTGACAACACTACCATCTATGGCAACACTTCAAAGGCCGTAAACGACCAAGTTCTCTTTGATTCTCTCTCTTCTCTGATCTTGATCGCATGGTGCAATGGGGAAAGAGGTGGCTGGTTAATTTTAATGCATCAAACCAAGCTTTCCATTTCCATCATCAACGCTCTGATCCCCGTCTGGCATCAATCAAAATGAATAACTCTCGTCTTGGGGAAGCTCCATGTTTAGATAAGCTTCTAGCCCTGACTTTTACTCCTGATCTGAGATGGAATATGTACATCAAATCCATTGTCAAGGCCGCTGGAAAAATGGTGGAATTGTTCTACTGCTCTAGTAGATATCTCACTGCTGATGTAATTCTCTACCTGCATAAGAGCCAAATACATCCAAGGATGGAGTACTGTTGCTACATCTGGGCAGGAGCTGCTAGAAAGACTTATCCTGCCTTTGTAGCCTTTCTCTTCGCTGCAACCTCTTTCCCACAGAAGAGACGTTGTAAGCCTGTTTCTGCTTTATCGTTATTTTCATGGCAAATGCTCGTCTGAGCTCCAATCTGTGGTCCAACCTTGTCTAATTTTCACGAAAAATACTTGTCTTGCTGAAAACACTATCAATAATTCCTCCCACTCTTTATCTGTGCCTAAACCTAAACGTAGACTCCATGAACAAAGCTTCTTTCTTAGAACAGCACGCTTGTGGAACTCTGTTCCATTTTCCTGCTTTCAAACTGACTACAATATGGTTGTCTTTAAGTCCAACGTGAACAAGTTCTTGAATAGCCACCCCCTTAAGTAATCCAATTTACAAAATTCCCACTACTGACGATTACTACATTTTCTCTTTGACCACTGTACACTCATTAACCCTTATCCTCGATTGGCCTCCGGGCCTTGATAAGTGATGATTACTTTGTAAAAAAAAATATATATATAGAAGTAAAATATCTTTTTTTTTCTTCTTTTTTTTGCGGAGGTGGGAGAGAGGAGTTAGTATATAAATTTATCGAAAGAAAAATAGTAAATGTTGAAACAGTTCCTACTTCCTCATGTTTCTATGGGTTTCTCAATAACAACCTTATTTCAAAACACATTCTTGGTGGGAAGGGGCTCTGTTAACTATTCTGTTCGCACCCTGCACTATTTTAGTCTTTCTTTAAAAGCATGTTTCCTTATCTATTAAAAAAAAAAAAAAAAATGATTCCCCGTTTTTAAGTTCATAATTTTCTAGTTATGTGCCCTTAGTTTATCCTCGACTATATATTCTTTGCCTTCCTTTTCATTTCGTCAAGATAAAACTCGCTATAACTTATTTTACTTATTTATTTATCGCGCCGTTTGGAGATAATGCCAGAATCCATTTAACATTAAATAATTTATGTGACTGAAATAGGAGCTTAACATTTTCCAAACAATGAAAAACTTTTTGTTCTTTGAAAGGGCAATCCAATGATCATCTCTACTCCCACTGCCACTTTTAATGTGAACGCACTTGCATAGCAGTTGGGTGGAAGGGGGAGACATAGTTTTTTTTGTTGTGTGTCACACCAAAGTTTTCCTTGCGTTTTCGTGTCACGGATTTACTTTCGGAGAATTTTGAGATACAATAAATATGTCACGGGAAAACGGACTAACATGTCCAGTACCAGGTATTATTTTTAGAGACATTATTTATTTATTTATTTATTTATTTTTCTTTAAACAAAGTTTTAAACAAGGTTTGAAGTTCCGCTTTTTTCTTCTCTTTCGTGTCTTTTTTTAAACGCGCTGTTTTTATTTATTTTTATTTTTATTTTATTTAGCTGCCGGTCTATTTCGACATTATTGTAGATTCCTTCCAATAAATCACCTCTTTCTTTAAAAACAAAAAACAAAAAAAACGAGATACTATAATATTTGTGCACCAAACCATAGCTGAATGAAAAAAACAAACAAACAAATAAAACAATTTTTAGAATTTAGAGTGGGGGATCATTTGCATATATAAATTTAACGTGAAATGATCCCTCATTTCTGGGTCATTCTAATCTTTTCTGGCGGTTAATTTAATTTTTACCACTAACCCAAAGTCTGGCTGAGAAGGTCTTAAAACCCCACAAATAATCGTCTAAAAAGAAGTGAGTGCACCCGTAGCAGTGTCAGAAATTTCGTGAAAATAGTGAATAATTCCACCCCATCTTTCCAAGCTTATAACTCCTCGAAAAATGTAATTCAAGCCCTAATTTTTTTTTTCAATTAAAGGAGTAAGGACCAAGGTTTTATTTAAAAAAAAAACAAAACAAAACAATGTGTTTTTTTTTTTTAAAAAAGGTTTTAAACTTCGGACTTTACAGGTAAATTTCTAAAAAACTGATTTTTTTTTTTGTTTTAAATTTGAATATATTATTTATTGACCTTTTCTCTTCAATTTGTGATATATAAACCTATTAAACATAAATTAATTATTTACTTTTTAATAGACATTTCAAAATGAGAGGCGTAAATTATTCGACCCCCTATCTTTCTAAGCTTATAACTCCTCGAAAAATGTAATTCAAGCCCTAATTTTTTTTTCAATTAAAGGAGCAAGGACCAAGGTTTCATTAAAAAAATAAAAAAAAAGACAAAAAGAAAAAATGTGTTCTTATAAAATAAGGTTTTAAACTTCGGACTTTACAGGTAAATTTCTAAAAAACTGATTTTTTTTTTTGTTTTAAATTTGAATATATTATTTATTGACCTTTTCTCTTCAATTTGTGATATATAAACCTATTAAACATAAATTAATTATTTACTTTTTAATAGACATTTCAAAATGGGGGGGGGGCGTGAAAATGGGGGGGCGTGAAAATGGGGGGGCGTGAATTTAAAAAAAACGTTTGTCTAAAATATTATATTCGGTTTATTGGAAAGAACATAAAATTTCACATTGACCCTGAAAATATCGTAAAAATAGAATCAATAGAAAAATTTTGATAGATTTTTAAAATTTAAAAATTTAAAAATATTGAGTTTAAAAATTGAAAAATATTGAGTTCGGAAAATTCATTACTGTTTTAAAAAAAAAAAAAAAAAAATTTTATTACTTTTAAAACAACTGTAATAGTTTATTTTGGAAGTATAATCCATAAAGAAAATAAATAACCCACTTTTAACAGAGAAATTACGAGATTTTTATATTGTATTCGCAGTTTCGTGTTAGGGGTGTCAAAAATTCCTACAAAAATTCTGATACTGCACCCGGCACCCCTCACACACACACGCACACGCACACACATAAATCGCATAGAAAAATCCCATAGCACACAAGGTGTTGAAATAATAACGTTACTTCGAAACGCATTCTCAGCATGCAGGAATGGGTGCTTTATTAATTATTCTGTACTTTCACCTCACAATTTTAATAAACAAAAAATACTGGGCAGTTTATGAACCGTGCTTCTTTTTTAGGTAGGATTTTCAAGTTGAATTCAATTTTTACGACATTTTTGGATCATTAAATTGTTAAGTGAAAGTATAAAACTGTTACCCCCCCTCCATGTTAAGAATGGCATTTTAAATAATGTTATCATTTCATCACGGTTTTTAAACTGCACGAGTGTCCTCGTGCGTACCAAGATGGCTACCAGCTGTAACATAAGAAATGACATTGCTTAATATCGGGAGAACTATTTATGTGTAGAAAATTTAAATGCTATATTCGTTTTCAGCATACACAAAAACCTTCAAAAGTTGTCATTTTAAAAAGAAAAATGTTAAGGTGGAAACCAGGTAAAAACGTACCGAATAATTCGTTGATAATAGTAATGATTACAGTTAGTAAATTAGTCCAATACAATTTATTTTATTGTATTTGCATTAAAAAAAAAAAAAACTGAATTCAAAATATTTAACTTTATTATTATTAAAGAAAATACTACTTAAAACAACTTAGCGGCACATGTGATCTGGGCGTTTTTTAAGGTTGGCCGGTGTTCTCCGAAAAATATAGTATGCAGCGAAAACTACTAAATCACGACTGTTTTAGCAAAAACAATATAATGTACTCAATTACCATGCCGAAAATAGTAATATATCCAAAAATTATGAAAACTCATCGAGTAGAAAGTTATTTCTAGTTAAAAGTATTTTTTACGGAAAATGGGGTAAAATCGCATTTTTTCTTGGACGTTATACAAGGTTGACTGACATTTAATCACCCAACTATTAATGACGGACGTATAATCACTATACATTTAATCACATGTTTATCACGTGAACACTTAACCACTCAACATCCTCGCAAGGAAAAACATAAAATTTATGTAATAATGTTATTTATGTGATTATTTTTATTACATCCAATTTTTAGCCCTTTGACAATTTTGGGGCTATTTTTAGGAGAGATTAAAATCTATAGAGTAAAACTGTCCCTTCTTCCCTTCTCCGCCTATCATGCAAGGGTTAGAGGAGAGGCTAAGTATTCGCTTAAAGTAAATATCAGCCACTTTTTCAAAAACTTTTTAACAAATAAACAATAAACATTTATTTTAATTTAAAAATGTAAACAAACTTCTGCAAATAGTTTCATTTTCTTTTTTTTTTCTTTTTTTTTTTTACTTAATGTTAACAAACGGTACTAGTGCAAGTGCACGTATTGATCCGTTCTGAAATAATAACGTTATTATTTAAAAAGCCATTCTTAACATGGGAAGGGGAGGGTGTTTTGTGCCTATTCAACCTTACAATTGTACCTATTTAATTTAACCTTACAATTGAATTAAAAAAAAAAAAAAAACAAAGCTTTAATTAAACTTGGAAATACGATTTAAAAAAATAGCGCGGATCAGTAAGTGCACTAGCACCTAACAAACAATACCGAATTAAAAAAAAAAAAATACAGAATATTATGAAAGAAACTTTTTCAATAGCTTTTATTTTTAAACAACGCCGGAGCAGAACTTTATAGAAGAAACTTTTTAAATAATGTTGATAATGAATGTTTTTAAAATTTTATTTTAACAGGCCTTCGTACTCTATTTAAGATCACGTTTATAACTGCTTTGTATTAAGTGCTAGTTATCGTCCTTGTTTGGACATGCCTACCACACACGCAGATAACCACGCGGACATGTAAGCACGTGTGCAATTAATTATTTTACCTAATTATTTTGAAAAGAAGTGTGACTGTTGTTGTTGGTGCTTAAAGCCATTTTAAAATTTTGTATCTACAGGCAGCGTGCTTTTTATTATCGTTTATTAATGTGGTGAAAAAATAATACCCTTCTAGCGCGTTCGGACATCCCTCAAGCGATTGTGGTGAAAACACATGTGATTAAATGTCGGGTGATGAAAAGATCGTACACCGTTATATAGAAGACAGTAGGAGGCTAATGGCAAGGGACATAACTCCGAAAGGAATATTTTAGATTGCTTTTTTTTTTCTTTTTTTTTTTTTTACACGGTGGTCACCACTTATCAAGGCCCGGAAGCCACTCAGGGATAAGGGTTATTGCAAGTACATTACGTTAGTGTGAAGATTTGATCAAGTGTTTACTTAAGGGGGCAGTTCATTAGGAATTTGTTAACGTTGGACTTGAAGACATCCAAGTTGTAGTCAGGTGGGAAGCAGGCAGACGGAACAGAGTTCCACAGGTGTGCAGTTCTAAGAAAGAAGCTTTGTTCATGGAATCCACGTTTTGATTTAGGCGCAGATAGAGTGGGGGAAATTTTTCACAGTGGATTCAGCTAGACGGGTGTTTTTCGTGAAAGATTGGCGAGGGGGGACCAGAGATTGGAGTTCAGACGAGCACCTGCCATGGAAATAACGATAAAACAAGGATAGGCTCGCAACGTCTCTTCTGTGGGAGAGAGGTTGCAGGGTAGAGAAAAGGGTATCCCCCACTAAGCCACAAAGTCTATTTTGTATTCTGTCAAGGCAGGATAGGCTGTTTTTAGCAGCCCCTGCCCAGATATGGCAACAGTATTCCATTCTTGGACGTACTTGGCTTTTATATAGATAGAGAATTGCATCAGTAGTGAGATATCTTCTGGAGCGGTAGAAGGATCCCACCATCTTTTCAGCGACCTTGGCAACAGACTTGATATAGTGTTCCATTTCAGATCAGGAGTAAAGGTCAAACCCAGAAGTTTGTCAAAACACAGGGCCTCTCCCAGACGAGAGCCATCCATCACAATTGATGCCAGATGGGGATCAGAGCGTTGATGATGTAAGGATAGGAGTTTGGTTTTAGATGATGCTTGTGTCATGAGTACTTGTTTAGTTTAATCAAGACATTAAAAAATGAAAATATTGAAAAAAAAAAAATTATATTATACGTACCCGTTATGGAAGTTCTAATAAAAAATTTTCACTTAATTTGATCAAGTAGTTTTTTTTTATTTTTTTTTTTTATTTTTTTTTTTATTATAGAGGAAAATCAAATTTTAATGAGATCGATCGTATCTCGCCATTTTGCCTATTTCGCAGATGAGAAGGGGGGCGTTAGGGGAGTAACTCCAATTACCGCTTAAAGTTTGTCAAAATTTGACAAGATTATTTTGAAACATGTGCAGAAAAATACCATGTCATGGCTGCAATATTTATTGTCTATGGTGATAGACTTTATTTTACTAAAAACACAATAGCAGTTGTTTTACTTGATGAACTTTCGTAATTTTGGGATATGTTACTATTTTTGACTTGACAATTACGTACGTAATATTGCTTTTGCTTAAAACGACATATTAACATAAAGGAATGTAGCAATGTAGGTGGTCAATAATGCAAATAGACACATACAGGCATTATAATTTCTCTTACTTACATAGTGAGCATAAACTCTGTTTATCCAGTTTTGGGGTAAACAATGACTTTCTTATCTTCCATTTGAACAAAGACACCATTCCTTTTTTAGGGGTTTGTTTTACAATCCACAGAGATTTGAAAAAGTGGTCAAAAATATATATATATATAACAAAATAAATGTTACCAAAGACAATATAAGTTATTCTTCTACCTACATAAGTTTTTAGTGTTTTGTTTTTTTGTTTTTTTATGTAAAATGTTTATTCGGTTCAAAAAACAAGTAGCATGAAGCATTACACAACCACAAGAAAAATGGTCGCATGGTATTTTTTTTATATCTTTGAAATCTTGACAATGGGTTAAAAAATAAAAATCTTACAAAATACTGTTAGAAACCCACCAAATAAATGTCACGGAAACATTTATTGGATGGGTTTCTAACAGTATTTTATGCATTTATATTTTTAAGCCATTATTGAGATTTCAAAGACATGAGATACGACACAACTATTTTTCTTGTGGTTGTGTAACACTCGACACTACTTGTTTTTTGAACCGAATAAAACACTAAAAACTTATCCAGCTAGGTAGAATAATTTATCTTGCCTTTGGTAACATTTATTTGTTTCTTGACCACTTTTTCGAATCTTTGTGGGTTGTAAAACAAACCCTGACAAGTGTATTATTAAAAGAATTTTTTAACTCAAAATGATTCCTCATCTCCTATATAATAAAATGATTGCAGAAATTCCTATCTGGACCGAAGTACCGTCGGTTTGCAACAACAGATGCCACATACAAATTTAATATGTCTTAACTATTAGCCACGATGTTATGTAACTTTAGAACGTCATTTTAGAGACATTTAGTCGTTATAATAGAATGCTATATTGCATCCTAGGAACAACACCATCACAATTGCAACATCTTTAGAAGAAGGAGTTCCTATTTTCCCCTCCAGATATTTAGATCTATCACCACCAGTCAACACCAGGAGGAAATCTACACTTTCTGCAGATAATGTGGTTACACCCATCGTAACTGGATCATAAACATAGAAATAACAAGCTTTTCCTTTTCCGAATCATAAATAATAACAGCTCCCTAGCCAAAATCCATCCATTCTGAATTGCTGAGCGCTGAAAATTCTTAAATTCCGGAATTCGATTCTACTAAATAAACAAACTGACATCAAAACATGATGGCACTAACAGACATGTTTTCATTAAATATATAATTCTTTTTATTTTTTATGAGATTAATCATACATGTTATTAATCAAAACTTTTCTTATGCACTTACAATAATGTGCTGTTTTTTTTTGTTGTTTTTTTTTCAAATCATATTTAAAAGTTATTACAGTCATGTTTTTTATTTTGCTTGTGTGTGTGTATACGATAGGCTACAATTTTTATTTTTCATTACCTACATCTTTGATGTTAATAAATATTTTGCTTGTGCACTTATGTTACCGTGCTATTTCTTAGAATCCTATTTAAAATTTATTACAGTCGTGTGTGTGTGTGTGTGTGTGCTTGCGAACAATACAAATCAATCTAATACTTGTTAACCAGACTGAGCCACAGCAAAGCGTGGCCGGGTACAGCTAGTTTATTAATAAAAACAAGATAAAACAGTATTTATGGCCTGTACACAAAATTTCATCGTATTATGTTCAGATCACTAAAAGAATTTGGGTTCTCATGGACTTTTTGTCTACATATTTATAGCCTATAAAAAAATTAACTGATGCTGGCCCTCGGCCGAAAATTCAGAATAGGGGTATGTGAGCAAGATTCATTTTGGATGAAAGTACAGAATAGTCAACACTTATTTTCAGAAAAATAAATAAATAATAAAAACAATTTATACCAAACGCATTAGAATGACATTCTTTACCAAGTTTTAATGTTTATAACACTTTATTTTACACTTCCATAAATCTGTCTTCTTGAAGTGTAATGGCGACTACAACATGCCTTCAGTTCTGTTTATTTCTGGATTACTTTTTTATTATTTCTATTTACCGGATTAAACCCGTCGCACACAAAGAAAGCCGGTCACTAGGACAATAGGTACGACCCCCTCCCTCCCACTCAGGACCTGGCTTAATGTAACCACTTGTCTTGGGTTTTTTTTTGAGGGGGTACGTGACCTGCACGAATTTAATTTTGTTTTTGTCAAACCAAAATAACGAGCATCCATCAAATTAATATTACATTTGAAGGGTCATTATTTAATTACTGTACAACTACTGTCACTAGTGTGAGCACTTAATATAAAAATAAAATTACTTCGGTAATTTTATTTTTCGTTTATAAATGATACAAAGCGGGCGAAGACTGTGCCAACAAACGATTAAAGAGTCTAATATACAATAAATGTTACCATAACTAATAAAAGTTTTTTTTTTGGGGGGGGGACCTACCTGGCTCAAAGATGCCCGCCGCATTCTTCATGTGTCAGCAGCCATCTTTGTTGGCTAACACCTCATAAAAATGAATATATGATATATAAAAATAAAAAAAGAGCGCCTCGGGCGATTAGCAATAAACTAACCTCTTCTAAAAGAGAGAAGGCAAAGCCTGGGAAGGTGGACCTCCTAGAACTGCACAAAACCAGCATGACACCGCAATCAACAGGGAATAGGTTATTACAGGAATGATCGAATCTAGGTTGATTTTGTGGTTCCGAGTATAAAAGTAATTTTTATTGGCTATAGTAACTTTTATTTATTTCATATTTTATTCCCTTCCCCCCCCCTTTTTTTTTCGTTCGTTGGCTTCACCGTACAATCTCCAAAGGGACATTTTTTTTTCTTTTGCTAAAGACACAAAAACGAAAAAGTGGTTTTAAAAAAACAGTATATAGCAAATAAATGTTACCAAAGGCAAGATAAGTTACTCCTCTAACTAGCTGGATAAGAAGCTATTAGCATAGAAGGCTTTTTGAAATAATTTGACACTTTGAGAATTGCTAGTTTATTGTCATTACTAGCAGGCCGCCCGGCATTGCCCAGTCATAAAATTCTCTGTAACATGATATTTTAATTCATGCAGATTTCATATTATTATAGAGCCAATTCTCTATTGATTATTATATTGTACTGAATATGTAGTAGTGATTTAAAAAAAAAAAAATAATAACTTCGGTGCCATTAGCTAGAGTCGAAATCAAAACATAGCTTTGTAGCCTTATTCGTTATCATCTGTACTATCATAATGCAGATAAAAACTAAAACAAAAAATAACGTAAAAGGTATAAACGATATTTTTGCACGTGTAGCTATTTAATAGTATTAATACAGGATCACAGGGTCAAAAATGTACGATAATATTTTTGTCTTTAAAAGGCATCGTCTTTTATAATGAAATTGAAACTTTAGGTCACCAAAATTAACCAAATGAAATTATACAAGCTCTCAACACTTGGACAATTACTTGAAAAAGCGGCAAATGAAATTAACTTCAATGACTTATATGACTTGATACAAATTTTTTCAATTTTAACCTGTAGTAGGTTTTTTTTTTTTTTTTTTTTTTTTTTGCACTAGCTAAAGAGCAAATCGAATTTGTTCCACAGGTCCAAATCCTCTATATATCAAGTTTTAAATCGGTAGACCAAAAATTGAGAGGAGTTTGGTAGTGACTGTTTCTCTGACAATGGAGATCATTTTCATACATATATATATATAGAGAGAGAGAGACAGAGAGAGATATTATTTTAAGAGATCTCAAAGTTTATAAAAAAGTGGGGGACACTGAGATTTAAAGAAAAAACTTGGGTCATTCTGACCTTATCACTAAGAAAAAATATTTTTTTTATGTTAAGTTTTTATCCTGATATTTGTTTAAAAAATAGGCTGAGCTTTGTGATAACAAAGAACAATTAAGATACCAGGTTTAAGATATTACAGATTCATGACATTTCAAAACATTTCATGGAGGAGCAGATTTTCTGGTTCAGGAAGAATTGTTCATTTGTTTTTTATATCTAGAATTATGACTAAAAATTAACTTTTTTTTTTAGTCATTTTAAAAAGACATCTTTTTTAATCCTACCAATACTGACCTTAAATCCGAATGGTAACAAGCCCCAAAAGAAACTAGTTTGAGCTATTCCCTTTCTGTTTTGTTAATTCCAAGTGTTTTTTGTTTTTTTTTATTGAGTGGCGGGGGCAAGTTAGGGTTAGTGATAGGATATGTTTTGGTTTAGTTTCTGAAAAAAAAAAAAAGATTTAAAAAGACCTGAATTGCGCCATTTTTTTGTACAAGTTTCAAAGATGTTTAGCAGAGTCTATATTTGACCATTCTGGGACTGTTTTGGTCATCTTAGTTAGAAATAAGACATTTTGCAATTAACTTAAGACAACAATGACAAAATGATAAAAGAAAAACAAATATATAACAAATAAATGTTACCAAAAGCAAGATAAATTACTCTTCTACCTACCTGAATAAGTATTTTGTGTTTTAATTTATTTTAAAGCATTTATTGACGTTGAAATACAAGTAGTGTCAAGTGTTATGTTAGAACAAGAAAAAATGGCTGAAATGAGACTGTCATCTGAGGAGTCTCGATAATTGTTGAGAAATTAAAAGTTAAACAAAATACTGATAGAAACCCAATCGCATGTATATATTAACAAGTACGGATATCATATCGTACCACTAGGTTTGTCAGAAAATAACCTAACGAATGCATGGAAAAATATTGAATAATTCGACCCCTATCTTTCCAAGCTTATAACTACTCGAAAAATTTAATTCAAACAATTTTTTTCAATTAAAGGAGCAAGGACCAAGGTTTCATTTAAAAAAAAAAAAAACAAAAAAAAACGTGGTTTAAAAAAAAAGTTTTTAAACTTCGGACTTTACAGGTAAATTTCTTAAAAAAAAAAAAAAAAAAAAAAAAAAACACTTTTTTTTTTTTTTAAATTTGAATATATTATTTATTGATTTTTTATCTTCAATTTGTGATATATAAAACTTTGGTGAGTAAATTAATTATTTACTTTAGACATTTCAAAATGGGGGGGTGAATTTAAAAAAAACATTTGTCTAAAATATTATATTCAGTTTATTGGAAAGAGCATAAAATTTCACATTGACCATGAAAATATCGTAAAAATTGAATCAACAGAAAAATTTTGATAGATTTTTAAAGTTTAAAAATTGAAAAATATTTAACTCGGAAAATTCAATTGATTTTATTACGTTTTTTAAAAAATAATATTTCTATTACTTTTTATACAACTTTAATAGTTTATTTTGGAAGTACAATCCATAAAGAAAATAAACAACCCACTTTTAAAAGAGAAATTACGAGTTTTTTATATTTTATTCGCAGTTTCGTGTTAGGGGTGTCAAAAATTCCCCCAAAATTCTGATACACCTATCGTACCACTATGAATGAAATAGATCGTTCTTTCGTTTCTATTGACAAATAAAATACTGAGTGAAGTTCAAATAGAAATTAATACTTGCTAAAACAATGAAGAATAATTCAACTTTTAATTTTATTATTAAAAAATTAAAGTTAAGGGTAAAAAAGATGATTAAAAACATATCTTTACTCAACCAACAGAATGTAAAAAAAAAAAAAAAATGTTGGGAGCAAATCTCTTATTTGTGTTCTTTCGCTAAACCTTTTTACATAGGAAGGAACACCTATTCACGATAATTAAATAGCTAACAACATAGACTGAAAACTTGGCTGTTCCAAGTTCAACTCAAGTTCATTCCACAAAAACACTTTCATCAAACCAACACTTGACCTTGTGTCTAACCTCTTGAATAGGAGATTGATAAAATAACATGAACTGACGAACTGGGTGTGCTAGGTTCGAATCTAGTCAGTTCCATAGTATCACTTTTATGTAGGAATGTTTTGGCAACCTCCACAAGGTCCATCCTGTGAGAATGTCAACAACAGAATCAAATCACTCAAAGTTGTACCATGCTTACTCGTACATATTTACTTATTTCAGGATGTTCAGGGTAAAGTTTAAGTTTTTGGAACGGAAAGAAAAGGGCATAATATCTTGGCCAATAATTGATGTATTCTCATAGAGGATCGTTTTTTACCTTGAGGTTTTACCATGGCCTCCGGGTGGGACCTGAAACTGGAGCACACGTCTTACATTGTGTCCTTTGACACCTGAAGATGAGTTACTTTCGTCCTGGCGATCAGCTCATAGTTAGAATTGCATGTATGGTCAATCAATTACACCCTACACATAATTGTCTATGAGGTGAGATGAGTTGGGTGGCCAGATGTTTGGACTGGTGAAGTTCCAAGATGGCCACTACTGTGTTTTCCTGGAGGTGTGACATCGAGTTGAGTCCTGCTGCCACACATATGGCCTTCTCACAGTCATTCTTTTCACAGAGAATTGCAAAACAGTGGAGAGCAACTGAATATAGCTATCTGAATTGAGTCTAAGTTTCTTTTTGGACATATGGAGGCAACATAGTGTAGCTTTCTCTGCAAACATACCCAAAGACCATCAGTTTGAGGGAATTTGTTTTTGTTTTTTTTTGTAGATTGTAGGCTAGTTACCTATTGTTCAGCATTTTATACAATAGGTTCTGAGAAGAACCAGAGCACCCGCCTTTTGTTTGATCTTGTTGCGTTCTTTTGCTTTTTTAAGATGATTTTATTGGGTGGCAGTAAGAGGTTGACCCTTGCACTTCTTGTATAAGGAGGAGTAAAGAACCTTTGTCAGTGCCTTTTTCATAGTCGCCAAATAACTATCGTTTTTGCCAAGGTTCACTTTTTTTTTTTTCTAAAAGAATTTTATTGTGCAAACCTAGAACGCCTACTATTATCCTTCCTGCTAGCCAGTATTGCCACATTCCTGTCACGATTCTTTAATCTTACGGCCTTCAAGGTATTCAAACATCACAGAGCTGCAGCTAAAAATTTTGAGTGTTGGAATTCAGCATGCTTCCTTATTATACAAGTCGCTCTCTTCCAATATTCTGGAGCCTTCCAATCGTCCATCATCTCCGGTTCTTAAACTCACCATTAATACATAAGACATTATTATCCGTTGCACTTTACTGTTAAATACTTCAAATAGTTTGGACATGGAAGAATATAAACAAAAATATTAAATTTCTCTTTCTCTGTCGAGAATGAATGATGTGATGAAGTTGAAAAAAAAAAAAAGGCTAGACTTTCTGTGTCATATTTTTCTTACGTGGTAGAGACCGAATGTAAATATTAATTAGCTTTTCACTCTATCATTTTGTTTTTACGCAGCAAGCGACACTTTTAATACAATCATTTCGCTCTGATTTTTTTTTTTTTTTTTTTTTTTTTTTTTCTGCCTCGTATCTGATTTAATTATATTTTGCTAGGTTTGCAGAGTCGGTCAGACTTGTAAGAACGCTAGGTGTCAGGGTTGATTTTTGGTGTACTATATTTTCTTTCTGTCGCGGGTACGTACATCGTGTAGATTTGTTTTTTTCTTGTTGTTTTTTTTTTTTTTTCCAATGGGATGGGAGAATTCCAGACAAGCGCCTTTTTTTCTCATAAACGTCAATGTCTCAATATTGTAACCTCGAAAATAGGTGTGGGGAGGGGGGCAATGCTGCATTTTTTATCTATGCGTGATGTGGGTGGGTACTTCCAAGGTTTAGGATTGTGTGTACTTTTTTTATTAGGTCATCAACTTTTCAAGGTTTCGGTAACAGCTTGCAAGTTACAGAAACTTTGTTATTTGAAATCTATTTAAAAAAAAAAAAAAAATTCAATGATTGCATGTATTTGTATTTATCAGCTGGAAAGCAGGGTTGTGAAGGTATAAGATCGGACTCCAATTCATAGAATTCCACACTATCTAACTACGACTCCTTATTTTAAAGTTTGCCAATATCCAGTAATAATCAGTCGAACTTTACATGAAATACTGACGCTATGTCAACATTTTACCTCCTTCCCATTGTGCAAGATGCAGCACAAGGGTAGGAAAGTGGGATTGAAGATCCAGCGCCCTCTGGCCTGCAAAAAAAAAAAAAAATGAAGAGGAAGAGCACTCTGACCTACAAAAAATGGCTGGGCAGCCCATCGGTATTCACCAGAAGAAGCGCCTCCAGCGATTAGCAATAAACTAGCCTCTTCTCAAAGGAAGAAGGCAAAATCTGGGAGTGTGGACCTCCTAGAACTGCATAGGGCCAACGATATCGCTCAGTCAACAGGGGAAAAGACCATCTTTACAGTATTGGTTTTGGTACCGAGATGTCCATCGTTCGCCTTTCTGGTTATAAACGATACTGTAGAAAGTAAATTTAACTTTCGAAATTCTATTTGTTTAATTTTTTTTTTTTTTTTTATCAAAAAAAAAAAAAAAGACAAAACATGTTAAATAAGATTTCGTTCATTTTGTTTTTAAAGTAGCCTTTATTTATTTTTAACCAAACTATGTTTTAAAATGTTTACATTTGTTTTTGCATATCATCATCGTATCGGGCGGGTTATATATAAACAGCAATATTATGTCCCACTATCTTATCTCCGTGGAAAGGCGGGTGGGGTGGGGGTACTTCTGATTTGATCCTGTCAAAATTTTAAAGTGATTTTTGGCTAGAATTAAAACTTTAGTCGAGTATTCTAGTTCGCCAATCGTATGTCAAGCAAAATTAAACTTTACCGAAAACAGTTTTTCATTAATAATTTTTCTACCTGATCGTTTTTCGTAATTTTTAGATATGTTACTATTAGCGACATGGCAATTATGTAAGTACCATTTGTTTCACTTGAAGTGGAATTTTTTTTCGTTTGTATAATAAAGAAGCACCAAAACTTTTTTTATAGAGATGTGATTAATTTTTCAGCAATCTTGCAGTATAGTTAAAACAGCCGAGAAATCGAAAAAATAAAATATAAAATAAATAACTTTCACCAAGCACATAAAAATTTATCAGATCTATCAAATTCTTTCTCCTTCGATTCGGAGCACGCTGTGCAATACGAGAAGGAAGTGGTTTATTTTCAATGCCTGAAATCAAGATTTCTTTTCACCACCAACGCTTTTTTTTTTTTTTTTTAACAAGGGAATTACTACTTATCAAGGCCCAAAGGCCACTCGAAAATAATGGTCAGTGAATGTAAGGTGGTAGTGTAGCAATCGTTAATGGTGTAAAATTGGATAGAATTTGATTATTTATAAGCGTTCAACAAGAACTTGTTTACATTGGACTTGAAGGTTATGATATTTTAGTTGACTTGGAAGCAGGCCAGCGAAACAGTGTTCCACAAGTAGGCATTCTAGGAAAGAAGATTTGTTCATGGAATTTGCGTTTAGATTTAGGCACAGATAAAGTGGTTGAAATTGCTGCTAGTGGTTATAGCTAATCGAGTATTTTTGTGGAAGTTCGACAAGGAGGGACCATAGATTGGAGCTTAGACGAGCACTTGCCATGAAAATAATAATAAAGTAGAGACAGGCTCGCAACATGTCTTCTGTGGAAAAGAAGTTGCAGGGAAGAAATTAAGAAATGCTCAGCTGAGCTAGCCCTCATACTTTCCAAACTCTACAATAAATGCCTTGCTGAATTTTGCTTCCCTAATAGCTGGAAGATGGCCTCTGTGGTACCAGTGTACAAGAATTCTGATGAAAGGACTGATCCTTTCAATTATAGCAATATGAGTCTCCTCCCCCTCTTTGCTAAAATCTTTGAGACCTTAATTGATCAAGCACTAGTCTACCACCTCGCAAAAGCAAATCTTCTCTCTGACAAACAGTATGGATTTAGGCAATGTCGTTCTATTGCAGATATTTTAAGTCATCTCTGAACACATACCATGTACTGGATAAGGTGGGCGAAGCCAGGGCTGTAGCCCTTGATATATCCAAGGCCTGGCACGAAGGACTGTTAATGAAAATTTGATAGTTTGGTATAAGTGAACGTATACTAAATATAATTACATCCTTCTTAAATAATAGGATCATCCAGGTTGTCATTTATGGACGTAGGGGTCGATCCTTGAACCACTATTATTCTTGATATTCATAAACGACCTTCCTGATAATATTGTGTTCGAAATGGATATATTTGCTGATGATACAACGCTCTGTAACATGCAAGAGGGAAGAACGGATCTACATAAATCTAAGACAATGGCAGAATAATGATTAGCGTATCCTGTATCCCAACAATGCCACCATTCGCCCCATGCATGGAGTATTGTTGCAACATCTGGGCTGCTGCATCTACCACTAGCCTCTCCCTCTTGAATAGGGTCCAAAAAAGAGTTTCCAATCTAATAGGTCCCACTTTGTCAACTAAGCTCCAACTCCTGTCCCATCACCGCAATGTTGCATCTCTGTGCCTGTTTTACAAATATTTTAATGGAATGTGTTCTGATGAACTCATTGCACTTGTGCCCCTTCGACGTACATATCCCCCAACAAACCCGCTTAGCAATAAAATCTCACCCCTTCACTGTTGAGGTCCCTAAATGCCAGAAAGTTTTCTATTCTAATAGTTTCGAACAGCTAGACTTTGGAATTCCTTTCCTGCTACCTGCTTCCCTGACTGTACTGATATGCAGAAGTTTAAATGTAACGTAAACCAACATCTTGTTAATCTTTCCTAGGCATGGTCCCAAATAGTAGCTCCTTACGTCCAAGTGGCCATGTGCCTTGTTAAAGGTGAACGCGAGTTAAAAAAAAAAAAAAAAAAATCGAGAGAGAATAGAGCATCACCGACTAGGTTTCCTTTCTGACCAGTCGAAATGAATGTCTCTCTTTGAGGAAACCCTTTTCGTTGGTAAGCTTTTACGACTGACTTTTCATCCTGGACCTGAAATGGCACACTTACATCAAATCTGTTGATAGCAAAAGAGCTGGAAAAATGATTGGATCATTCTACCTTTCCATAAAGTATCTCGCCTGTGACGCAAGGCAAATATGTCTTAGAATGGAGTACTACTACTGCTGTCATCTCTAGGGAGGTGCCACTCAGAGCGCCTCTTCTCACATTGACAAAGTACACAACTGACTTTCAACTCTAGTAGGTGGGGGTCTCTTCTCATCCCTGCAACCTGCAACAGAGATGCTGATAGCTTCTCTCTGCTGTATCGTTATGGTTGTGATAAGTGTTTGACTGAGCTCTAATCTCTGATCTCTGTTGTAAAACGTTCACAGCAAGAACTCGTTTGACTCTCTCTCTCTCTCTCTCTCTCACTCACTCACTCACTCACTCACTCACTCACACACACCAAAAAACGAAACGGAATTTCCATGAATAAAATTTTTTCCCCTAAAACATTCCAAGCAAGATGAGTCTGTCTCCCAACCGACTGCAACATGGTAGGCTAATGTAAACAAATACTTGTGCGGCCGTCGTCCTCTCGGATAAACTAAGTAATCTGTTCCATCCCACAAACGGCGATCATCATCATCCAACACTCCTTTTAATCATTATTCTCGAGTGGCCTCGGGCCTTGATAAGCAGTAACTCGCCAGTAAAGAAAAGAAAACTAACTCGAACTCATAACTTAAACTAGAAAATTCATTAATTAAATTTAAAAAAAAAAAAACCTATGAACTTGAGTTATTGTTCTTTCTTAGCTGGCTTCTTTGTCGATTTAATTAAAGATGGCAACTATATTTTTCAGATATAGTTTTTATTGCGGTGTTTCAATACGATGAAACTTGCTTTAACTTAATGTTTTTAATGTTATTCATTTATTTGAATTAAAACATTGTGTAAGTAAAATAATAATAATAATAATAATAATACCACCACCACCACCACCACCGTTTATTGAGTTTTATTTTTATTTTCACGTTTCGATTGATGTAACCTCTTCCGGTGTATCTTGTCGAACTTCACGGAATTTCGAACAGAATCCATTGGGAGGGGGGAGCATGCTCTCGTTCCGTCATGACTGAGTGAATAGAACTAAGTAATTCACAATTGTATTTTGAGTGTCACCCGCATTGAAGATCGAACCATCAACCTCCAGAAGGATGTAACTACGAGTGAATAATGTCTCTCAGTACTTTATCCACTGCGTACATGAGCATGCTACCCTCGGGGATTAAATAAAGAGTCCCGTTCGAAGTTTCATGCAGATTCACAGAGTTCGATAACATGAAGAAGGTCGAAGGTTACGTCGATCGAAGCGTTGTGAAAACTAATCGAAAGAATCCAAATTATATGTATTTTCAATCCTCATACAAAACATTCAGAAACAACAAAAAAAAAAATAATAACTTGTTTGGGATAATGCCGAAATCCGTTTTACTGTCACTTTAAATCATTTACGTGACTGAAATAGGAATTTACCATCAACGTCTACTTCAGCTAGTTTCATTCATTTTATTTGCCAAACGAAAAAATGAAATGAAGTATTCGAATAATTTGGCACATCGAATTCTGTAAGTCATCATTTTCCCAATCGATTATGTAACATTCTTCTATTCCGGTTTAATTCTTAGAATAATGTAAACGTAACGTGGAACTCGTGTTTGTTTATTCACTGAATGCAATTTCCAGTTTACTGTTTTATTCTTCGTTCTGTTTCTAAATAATATTGGAAATTGTAGAACGAAAGCGAAACTAGTGTTCGTTTATTGGCGGAATTGGTGAGCCTATTCGTTCGTGTTCTTTTTATGTCGTATTCCGTTAGACCGTTATTCCTAGTTGCAATTCTCTTCGTCTGCACTGGAAAAAAATGTTTTCCGCTGGCTACTACTACTTCTTATCTTCCTTCTCTTTTTATTCCTCTCTCCAAAAAGTCCTCAGCAAGAAAAGTCAACAATAATAACAATATTTTCAACAATAAGAAAATGCAACGCGAGAAGATATTTCAATATTTCTATTGACCGTCGTGCGCGTGCGTATATATTTAACTACATGTATATATATAGACACATATACATACACAACGGGGTATGGTGTAGAGACAAGTGCCCGTTCGTTATTGTTCTCTCATCCATAAACGGACTTTAAGGTAACGAATTTAGTAGAACAGTAAAAATGTTTGGGGTTTTTTTTTTTAATTTATTTTAAAATGACCGTTTAAAGTTGTATTTTATTTCAATTCTGCAAGAAATAGACTTGTTTGTTTATATATGCATATGTATAAAACCATATAAAAGGGTGTTATTGTATAAATTGGACAAATCTGTTACTCCTCTTTATTAGTGTTATTATTATTACATTAAACATGTATCATTTAAGGTCTGTTACTTTGTGACATTAATTCCAAAGAATTTTAAAATGGTCATAAATCGTTTCTATGAAATAAATATTCTTGAAATAGACCAAAATTAGTTATTTTTTATTGTATAAAACTATTTTTTGTTAAAGTTAAATAATTAAAAATATTGTCCATTTTTATCTTTTCATTTAGCTATCATTAGTTTTAAATAATTAGCAATATAAAACTATATGTAAAGTATGTCTTGAACCTTATAAAAGAAAAGACTAAAATTCCCTTTTAGTTTTTAATAAATTTTACTTAAAATGACAATATTGTTTAATGAAGCCAGCGTTTCTATTCTCTTTTTTAATTATACATTTAAGTTTTAATTTTCATCATTTGAAGCAATTTTAAAAAAATAATATATACATTATTTAGCAAACGTTAATTCAATGCATTTTCATTTCGTTAAAAATGTGTTAAATTTAAATAACTTATAACTTAAATATTAAACATTTCACATGAATTTTGCAAAATTAACAATGATACATGATTTTAAGACTTAATTTTTATCTTTTAATAATTGCCATTTAAAATGATCACATTGTTTAATATTACAAATGTTTCTTTTATTTGATGAGACGTTTTAGTTTTAATCATTAAAAATTGTAAAATGTTATAAAATATATGTTTTTTAAAATAGAAATTATTTTTACTGCTTTAAATTATCTTTTCAAACTTTAAAACCATGTACATTTTTTAGCTGTTTGTTGCGTTCAATTATGAATTAGTGTTGAGGTAAAATTGATATAATAATAATAATTATATAAAAATATTAACAATAATAAAATTATAATGCATAAAATCTTTGAAAAAAGCCTAAAGTCATGTGCACTTTTTGGCCTTATGATTAGGGACAAAGTGTAGTATCTGTTCTGATACTATATTTCATCTTTTTTATCTTCGATTAGTGAAGGAGAAATCCTGACTCTTTTTGGGGTGCTAGATTCTTCTCTCACATTAAAAGCCAACTTTGTGATTAACGTTGCCCTCGTAGGGAGGTAACTTTATTATATAAAAATATTTTTTTTATAGTTTTTGAAATAATCTCACTACTTTTATTAAAAAAAATTTTTTTTTAGATAGTTTTTATATTTTTCACCCAATTGATCGAATAATGTTTTATAAAAATCTACAACATAGATAAGAATCGAATTCCTAAATATTTGCAGCGTCATTGTTAATATAAAAACTATATTTACTGTTTTTAAATTAATTTAACATTCATATAATTTTGGCTTAAACTTAAAATAAATCTGAAAACATTTTGTTTATTTATTCGTTATTAGTTGGAAAGTTTATAAAAACATTAAGCAAAATAGATTTTGAAATAGATTTTTTTATATAATTAATTACATTTATCAACCATATTGTTTGTTTCCTAAACAATTTTTTAATTAACTCGGTTATTGAAAATTTATTTTTATGGAAATTTGATCTCTAAAAAATAAAGTATTTTTTTTTTTAGATATTGCAGAAAACAATTTTCATTTAAATATTTTATATTATATATTAATATATTATTTATATTATACATATATTATAATGTTATGTTTTTTTTTTTATTTTAAATTTATTATTTTTGGGAAATTTAAATCTATTTAAATAAATTCAAGTACATTTTTTTTATTATTTTAAGGGAAGTTCTTGTTTTTAATGTTTACAACGACAAGAGTGATAAATTAAATACAAATGAAGAACGTATATACAAGAGATGAGAGAACATTAACGTTTCGAGCACACATGATGATGTGATGCCTTCGTCAGCTCATGAGCGAATACTTTGTTGAAAACGCACGTGACACAACTTAATTTTTAGACAACAAACGAATAAACAAGGAACACAATAACAACAACAAACGAAAACATTTATAGAAAAAAAAGAATTTTGTTTTTTCAAAAAAGAGAGCTTTTTCACCAAACATCAACAAAGCGTAGTTTCTGTTCAGATACTACACTTCATTTTTTGTCCTCGGATCAATGAACAAAGAATCCTTCGAGATTAAGGCATATTAAAAATTTTGTCCCACCCACAATCGAGTGTCCCCTTTCTTTGGGATAAGCTAGTCAATAGAAACGTTAATTTTCTCATAAATTCAATTTATTTAATTGATTTAAAGAACGTTTTATCCTTGACACTAAAAGAAAGAAATACTCAACAACCATGAGTCGCAAACGTAAATGCAGTAGTTTGAAATTAAGAATAAGTAAGTATATTTTATTTCTTTCATCTTCATGTTGATAAGTGTGTGAACACCTTTTTTTGTCTGTTGTTTTTTTGCTTTTTTTTTTTTTTTTTTTTTTATATATCTCTACGCGACTTAGACATTATTTGGTAATTTTGTAGATTAACACTTTCAGCCCGACCCCGCTCCACCTCACCCATTGCATGTGAATACCCTGGAAAACGAAGATAAAGAAAGAAAGAAAAAAGTTGTACAATTAAGAATCGGCGATCAGTTTATAAAAACACAAAACAGATTTTTAAAAACATTTTTAAATAATTGATTGCATTTATTAACCATGTTCTTTGATTCCTAAACAATTTTAGATATAGTTGTTTCTTTTATTTATTTTTATGGAAATTTTACCTGAAAAATAAAGTATTTTAGATATAGATTTAACACAAAATGATCCCCATTTTCAGACCAATCTAACTGTTTAGGGTAGTTAAATAAAAAAAATGTGCAATTATCCCAAGTCCGAGTGGTAAGGTCGTAAAATCACACGTAATCGCTAAAAAAAAAAACTAATCCCTCTTCCATCAATAAAAACAAAAATTTTTCCCATAGAAAAAAAATGGGTCTCGGAAATGGGGGTGGGGGTAATTTAACATTGGAAAACTGATTCTTAATTCTAACTTCTGAAGTTTTTTTTTTTCTTTTACCTTAAAAAAAAACCGTAGAATTTTGAGGGGATGGGTGTTAGCTGAGGATCTTAATAACTTATTTTTTATTTGGAATTAATCAGAACATTTATTGAAATCGAAAATGAATTTTTTTTTTTAAATTCTTACTGATGGTAGGTTTAAAACCAACACTGAAACTAGGTCAGAGAATCGATCAGTTTTTATTTTATTTCTTCTTTTCTTTTCATTCTACTATACTGGACCTGTTGCTAAAGAACTGTCTTAGTAGAGTAAAAAAGATGTTACACAAACTTTTTTTTTTTTTTTTTTTGCAAAACAAAGTAGAACGTCATCTTTACTATTTGGTACCCAATGCAAACATAAATCTCACAATATTATTCTAAACCAGTGTTTCTCAACCTTTGATGATCTATGGTCCCCTTACCAAAGTATCTCAACACTTGTGGCCCCTTGCACTTCAACAAAAAATGCAGATTTTGTTTTATGTTGTTTATTTACTTTAAAATTATATCAAAGTGAAAACTTTGCTGAAAATGACTCTTGCTGTTGAGCTCATGTGACGAGGCCGCTACATATTGGACACAGTAAGGCAAATATCGTTACTAACATCAAAATTGTTTCTAGACTTCATATTTGTTGCCAGTAAGAAAATTAACATTCACAAAGATATGGTGTAGCGAATTGTATGAGTATTACGGATGCCTTCTTGCTGAGTAAGATATACGTATTGTGAACAGAACCAGACGTTGGAGAAGTTTACTTTGTTATTAAAGACCAGCTTCACTGCTTTTGAAACCTTAAGCCAGTTCTCCCACTTCGTCTACAGTGTTAAAAGGATCTCTGTGCTATGGAATATCCAATAGTGCTTTGTCCAAATAAGATTTAAATTCAATGGAGAGAATTTCTAGATGTCCAATGATGCAACTTTTTAAGCCGATAGAAAGTTGAATCCCTCTGCATTTCATCCAAGAAAAGAAATGAGGCTGTGGACCTGGCCTTTATTTGTGCCTTCCAGACCTCAATTCGAACAGACTGTCACATCACAGCGTTGCAAGGATTTGTTCATTTCATTGTCCGTCAAAGATATCGGCCAGGTAGACAAGCTTCATGTCCAACCCTTCATTGTAAATGTGGACATAGAGGTTTTTGTTCTGTTTCCATATGGAGTTCATACAGCCAGGAGAGACATTTCCCCTTCAAATTTTGGTATAAGAGAAGTCTCATACGTTGCACTCCCATTTCATTGGCTAGAAGTTAGAAGAACCGATGACTTTTGACCTTTGCATGAATGAAGTTGATGACCTTGATCACAACGTCCATGACTTCCATCAAACATGGTGGTAAAGCTTTCAATGCAAGAATATATTGGTGTGGGAAGATATCACATGTGGCCATTCATTCTTGACAAGCATAATGTACTCTCCTCTGAGGCCAATCATTTCTGGAGCATTGTCAGTACAGATGTGCTTGAAATTCTGCCAGCCAAGTCCATTAACTTTAAAAAAGAGTCCATAATAACTTTAACATTTGTTGCTGTCGTTGTTGGTAAAGTGTTGCAAAACTAAAATTCTTCCTTCACCGTTCCCTCAACAAGCAAAGGTGATCAACTGATTCTCTAGACCTTTTCTCTGTAGATTCATCTAACTGTAAGCTAGCCTGAAGCGCGGTTTGCTTGATTTCAAAGCAAACTTGATGGCATACATCAGTGTCCATGTCATTAATCTCTTGACGGATTGTGTCATTAGAAAATAAAATTTGCTGGATCATCTTTTTTGTATTTAGTCTGATCACCATTTCCACCATTTTCTCTGTACATAACTTGATAAGTTCCCCAACAATCGTATGCAGTTTCTTGCACTTCATAATTCATATGTTACTTTATAGCTGGATTGTAGAGCAGGTTTTTTTTTCTGGACAGAATCCAAATTTTGAAAGTGTCACTTCATGATCTTGAACCCTTATATTTAAGTTGCACTCCTCACCCCTCTAGGGTCTTGATAAGTGGTGACCATTAGTAAAAAAGAAAAATTCAATTCAATTGATGCAATGATACGACGATACCATAATTCAAGTAATCAGCATAAAAATCTGATTCAAATGCGAAGATAGAGGGTGCAGCAGTCATATACCATAAAAATTCATTGTAAAAAAAATGTTTTTAGCAAAAGTATTATTGGGATTTAAATTTTTTTCAATTTTGTTGCAAATTTCAATGGATGAAGTAAAAGTAAAAATTCCCGGGTAACATCGGGTAGATGCAGCTAATCTATTTATATACAAACATAAAACTCAGTGTCTGTGTGCATGATATTTGTGTGTTGCCTATAGTAAGGTTAGAGAATCTACATAAAATCGAAAAGGGTATCCTTATATAAACTTTATTAAAGAAGACAATGGAAGTGTTCCCGAATCTAATTATATTATTAGTATTGCCTGTACTTTTATGGAATTTTTTAACATTCAGAAGATTGTCACTTAGCACTTTTATCCATTGCATCACATCTCCATATAATTACATTGGCTAAAATGTTGTGAGGATAACATTTAAAATTTTACAAAACAATTGGGGGGAGGGGGGCATAAGTTCATAGTCATTGTGCGCGCACTATTGCAGTGTATAGCATTGTATATACGGTATAATCATGTTAACACACCAGTTGTCATTAGCTCACCAAAGTTAAGCAATGTTGAGCCTGACCAATATCAGCTACATGATCATTTGGAAATACCAGGCGCTGTATGTAGAACATCAACATTTCTGACAACTCCTGCATCCTTTATGACCTCCAGTTGTCTACTGCTGGATCAGATTAGTTGGGATGAAAAAGTAAGACTGGCTTTGTGTAAACCAGCTTCATTTCAAACTCTCAGCATGTCATCCATCATCCCTAGAATGATCGGATGATCTTCATTATTCCAACAAACTTTCCTTTTCTTTCCATAACATCATTGAGAAATATCGAAAACACTTCCAATGAATGTATAGCCATGAAATGGCAAACTGTTTTCAAATTATTTATCTATTTATTGTTATCTACTATTATTATCTATGTGCTCGTCTGCGCTTCAATCCCTGGTCCCTCTCACTGATCTTTCACGAAAAACACTCGTCTAGCTGAAACCACTGTCAAAAATTTTCCCCACTATTTATCTGTGCCAAAACCAAAATGTAGATTCCATGAACAAAGTGCACGCCTGTGGAACTCTGTTCCGTCCGTCTGTTTTCCACCTAACTACAACTTGGATGTCTTCAAGTCCAACATAAACAAATTCCTGATGAACTGCCCCTTAAGTAGACACTTTATCAAATCTCAACATTAACATACTGTACACGCAATAACTCTTATCCCCGAGTGGCTTCTGGGCCTTCATAAGTGGTGACCACCTTGTAAAAAAGAAAAAAATGGAATGATGTATGTTAATGTGTATATATGTGTGTGTTTGTATGTCCCTCTAAAACTTTCGAAATCCAAATAGGATAAGAATGATTCTGGTACTGCCTTAAGGGACTGGGATTCATACGCATATGTCAAATTTAGAACAAAATATTTTTTTCCTACCTTAACGACCACAGAATCTGATGAGAAGGGGGGTTATGTAAATTCTAAACGATTTCAGTATCTGTATGTGTGAGCCGCTTCACCTCTCGAGTACGTTAACAACATAAATTTGCACCGCCACGGTATGACTGTCATTGTGGCCCAATGGATTAAGACTGACTGAGAAATATTTGTTTTTGAGTTTGCATTCACAACCACCTTACAACAGACTTTTTTATTTATTTATTTTTAACATATTTTTGAAAACATTTATTTGTAAGGTTTCAAACGGTTAAAAGATTTTTTTTAATATTTCTGTTTTGCACTTTGTATTTACTTAGCTCAAAGCAAATAGAGGAAAATTTTTAAAGATCAGATTACTCTTATATTACTTACTAGCCTAGGTGCCCGGCATTGCCCGGGTGTTTGGAAGTGTGTGTTGAGCAAAAAAAAAAAAAAATTGGTAGTAGGTAGGCAGGCTTGAACCCTTGACGCAAAAGAAGGAAAAGAAAGTGAAAGAAAACCTGACAACTTACCTCTATTCCATAATGCGACTAGAAGTTCAGAATGTTGAAATTAGTAAAGTCATTCCAAACCAATACGATGACTTGCAAAAAATGGCAGCGCAAAAAAAAAAAAAAACGACCTTCCCTGTAGAAAAGTGCCCAGTTGAGGGTGAAGGAATTAATGTTTTTAGCCAATTTTTTTATATTTGTCATCTGAAGGATCAAGTTTCAAAACGATATTGATCTCGTGGAAATCCGTCGCTTCTGTCGAAAGTTTTATACTTACATACAAACATACATGCATATATACATGCATACAAACAGACAGGTAAGATTTTATTCTTTTTTAAATCGTAACTGCTTAAAACTTTTTTTTTTTTTTTCGCTCGCATGCCCTTATTCCAAATTTGTAGCAGTGGCCTGTTTGTGCCATCCTGTTTGGGGAGTTAAATAGATTCACTGATTTCCTTATCATCTGTACACTTATTGCCCTTCCTCATCATTTCTCTACTGTACTGGCTGCAGGGAAAAGGGGGGGCAGGCTATAGTATCATGGATAGTTCTGCTGTTTTTGAATTGACGTCTGAACAACCATTTTTAGGTAGTTAATTATATTTTATGTATATACTAGCAGGGGGGGGGCGTGAGAAAAAAAAGAAAAGTTGTAGTAGGCAGATAGGCTCGAACTCGAACCCTTGACACAAAGGTGGAAAAGAAAGTGTGAAAAAACTTGACATCTTACTGCTAAGCCACGACGGAACAGGAACTAAAAAATGTTCTAATTTAACGATTAAAAAGTTGAGTAATAGGTGTGTAAATTTAATGAGGTCAAACATCACGTGATAGAGAATGAAATCCCGCACTTAACTTTGGCTGCTAGCCAGTTTTTTTGGTTTTGTTTACCCAAGATGTTGAGGGGGGGGGGGGCCCAGTTCCCCAAAAATAGGGGAGTATCCAAATAAATAGCAATTGTCTTATATATGGGGTTTTTTTTCCATACAGTGATCAAAGCTAATTGCTTTCTGGACGTCCCCGGCACGAAGCGGGAAAACGGGTGTCGCTGTCATTTATTTTGCTTTTTTTATACGAAAACCACAAACAAACAGGCTTGAAGGCAGAACAGTGGGGATTTTTAGCGTGTAAAAGTCGCTCAAATAAAATATATTCATGACCTCCTTTCGTAAATTGGACATATTATAATCTAGACAGTATATAAAAAGTTATAAGATTTAGTGACTTTGGCGGACATACGAAAAAAAGGCACACACACACAAACACACATTTTCTTTTTATATAATAGATAATCCAAGAATTTTTAAATAAATACTAACAGAATCCATTGAAATTCCACAGTAGTATCTTTGATCTGTTGTATATTGCCACCATAATGGAAATATTTCCATTCTATGAACTTCCAGTGCAAATACAACCCCCCTCCCAAACGATATAATTGCATCAGCTTTGTTTGAATTGGAACCTACTTATCTAAATACTCTGGACGTTCCCATTTTTCTAATGGGTGATAATATCCATACGAACATGAAACTGTTGTAACATATGATTATATGGATATTTCACTGTTTTTAATAGTTAGTTTACTTGACGTTTTTGAGATGAGGATTGGTTATTTATATTATTATTCATCGGATAAATGTATGTATGTTTGTATGTCTCCCTAAAGAGGCAACGGATTTTCATGAGATCGGTATCATTTTGAAGCTCGACTCTTCTGACGACAAATATCGAAAAATTAGCCCAAAACATTAATTCCTTCACCCTCAACTGGGCACTTTTCTACAGGGAGGGGTTGCTTATTTCACCAATATTTTCAAAAGTCATTGCCTCTTTTCGATTGTTTAGCCTTAATTTAAACCTACGTCACTTCTGGTTTGGCGATGGACGCAACAGCAAACACGTCACATTTTTTTTTTTTTTTTTTCCACGTTCTTTTCCTCCTTTGGTATGGGTTCAAGCCTGCCTGCCTACTACTACTTTTTTTTTTTTTTGCCCAACACACACCTCCAAACACCTGGGCAATGCCGGGCACCCAGGCTAGTCCCATATAAGTGGCTATTCATCTCGAAAAACATCATGCCATCAGATCGATGATCAGCGCTTCAGTTTATGCCAACTTGCTAAAAATTGATGCAAACTCATCAGAATGGACACCTTCAAGTATTGATTGTAAATTAGAAATAGATATCCATGATTTGCATATCTTTTTATTTTATCAAACGATGGGCATCAAAACGAAGCATTGTCTGAAGAAAAATTGATCTCTTCAAATTTAAGCTCCGTTCATTAACTCTGAATCTGACTATATATAATCACTTTTATTTATTTCTGTGCCTTTTTAAACTGTTTATGAAACATCAACCCATTCGGAATAATGTTAAAAATGTTGGCAAATGAGTCAAGAGATAAGTGTTCAATCCTTATTCAAGTCGTATTAAATACTTAAAATAATGGTACTTGATAATCCCTTGCTGAACAGTCGTCACTATAAGATGTGAGTCAAGGGTAAGTGGATTAATCCTGAGAAAGGTGTGGCTCCTTCCCCTACTTCTCAGTGTAGTAGCTAATGAAATGGGAGCTTTGGGGTTGCCTTCAACTATAATCGACCACTTTACTTTTTACTATGAAACACTGTCTTATAAGAATAAATTGCTGAATTACATAAAAGCATGTCTAATAACCGAGATGGCGATGGTGTTGTTTTAAATATTTACATGAATTGAATGCCATGTATGACAGTATTATCTCTGGAATATGAGCACTTTTACCAGAAAATAGTGTTGTTTGAGGTATAACTCCCCTCTCTCTATGCTATAAGAGAAATAGTAAACTAGACTCTCAAGCCTTGGTAGAGCAACTTATCTAGGAGAAGGATCTTGAGTGGAGAGATTTTTGTGGTAGCAAAATCATCCAAAAAATGATGGCAAAAGAAATAACTCTATCGTAGAGAAAAAAAAAACTATCTAATTCTTGGCTTACCAACTGCAAGGATGCTTGCGTGTGAAATTTTTGTGGTAAGAGTTGTGCAATCTTCAACCACACCTTTCTTTAGTCAGCATTATTTTAATTCCGGTGACAAGTAGACGTTCAGAACAACTGGAAACAATGCTGTGATACACGGAGAGCACATACAACGCCAAGTATTCTTAAATGGTCATTCATCTAGTACTAACCAGGCTCATCGTTGTTTAATTTCGATGATCTGACAAGAACCGAGGTGTCAATGTGATTATGCCGTATATCCAATTATGAATATTGAATGTAGATGTCCCAAGCAAAACTTAGCAATATCAATCCAGTTATAGGAATTTTGAATTGTAAAGAATGGCAGTCAGGATCATCAGTGTATCATCTCATGTCAAGATAAAAAGCTATGACTGAAAAATTTAAAGAGATTCAGTATATATTTTTTTATTTATTTTTTACAAGAGTATCACTTATCAAGGCCCAAAGGCCACTCGAGGATAAAGGTTGATGAATGTAAGGTGATAGTTTAGTAGTCATTAATGGTGTAGATTAGGTAGAATTTGATTATTTATGGGGATAGCTCAACAAGAACTTGTGTACGTTGGATATTGTAATCAACTGGGAAGCAGACCAATGGAACAGTGTTTCACAGGCAGAGCTGTTCTAGGAAAGAAGCTTTGTTTGTGGAATCTGCATTTAGATTTAGGCACAGATGGAGAGTGGGGAAAATTGTTGATACTAGTTGTAGCTAGGCAAGTGTTTTTTGTGAAAGTTTGGCAAAAGGGACCATAGATTGGAGCTCAGAGGAGCATTTGCTATGAAAATAAGGATAAAGTAGAGACAGGCTTGCAACATCTCTTCTCTGGGGAAGAGATGTTGCAGGGAAGTGAAAAGGGAATCACCTACTAGGTTTTGAACACTATCACAGCAAGATAGTGCGTGCCAAGCAGTGCCTGCCCAGATGTAGCACCAGTACTATTTTAGGATGTACTTGGCATCGGCAGTGAGATACCTACTGTAGCAGTAGAATGATCCAACCATTTTCCAGCAATATTGGCAACAGATTTTATGCATTTCAGATCAGGGATGAAGATTTGTTCCAGAAGCTTGTCGAGACATGGTGCATTCCCAAGAGGAGAGCCATTCATTTCAATTGGAGGTCACAGCAATTCTGGTACTTGATTTGTTTGTTCTTATCACCCTGGCTATAAATATCAATTTTTGTAAGCATGCCCAATACAATTATGCCAAAAATATTCCAACAAAAGAAACCTCTTAAATAACATGAATACTTTTCCTTTTATCCTACTACTAGCTGTACATACTCAGTGTTGCTAGGTAAAAAACATTGTCGGGCAGAGGATTTAGTCATAGAAATAAAATCTCATAGCTTAAAGGGAAATAACTCATAGGTTAAATGAAAACTTAGTTCTGTTTTTAAACACAGCTGATGTTGGTTATAATAATAACTAAAAATTAATTAAATATAGATTAAATTAAAAATAAATTAAATAAATCAACTTCATATAATATTTCTAAGTAGAACACTTGACACTATTCTATAATTAATTTCCATTAAAAATTTAGAGGTCATTATTAAAACAGATTTTCTTTAATGTAATGAGATAATCTCTTGAATGTTGATTTTTTTTTTTTTTTTTTTTTTTTTTTAATAAATAGGTTGAAACAGCGTACCTTTTGTATTTTATATAATATATTAACCAAATTGTAAGCAAGCAAGACAGAAATACGACTTTATTATAACAGATTTATGAATTTTTTCAATACCACTTGGGCAATTCAGGAAAAATTGTGGTTGGGGATTACATAATACTGACGACTCATTCTTTGAGGAATCTATTAAATAAAGAATTGTCCAATTAGAAAGAAATGGACTGGGTGGAGGAGAAAGAAGAGTTAAGAAGAAGAAAAAGAGAAAGAAAGATGAGTAGAGAGATTAAAAAATATTCCACACACAGTTCATATGTGTGAATGAATTGAACTAGCTTTATGTCAAGTGATCATTTGACTATGATCTGATGAATGTATGCTTATGAAACTGCCAGTCACCATAGAAATTGAATCTTGTCTACACTAGTTAAATCTACAAGAGGTGCAGGATGGGGCAAGAATTCTCAATCAAATTCTCCCAGGAGATTCGATTTCAGTCACCGAAATTATTTCGTTTAATAATGAATTTTTTGCATATTTTGTATTTTTTGAGTGTGTGAGAGAGAGGTGCGTGCACCCAAACAAGCCATCATCATTACAACATTTTTCATGGTGTTTAGTTGTGTTGGGATGATTACTCGAAAATATCGGAACATTTTGGAGTATAAGAATCAGGATCGGAAAAAATTGTCTATTTTCTGATGGCCAAAATGATTCTTTTTGTTTTTTTATTTCTTTGCTTTTGTTTAAAACTTAATTTTCTATGGTTTGTATTATAAAATGATAAACACTTATTGATTTTAAACTACTAGTAAAACTAAAATCTATAGGCCATATTCATAAGTGTATTTTTACGTTTGCAAAAATATATACACATTTTGCATGGTTTTGTGGTAATCCACCCCCCCCCCAATAAAACAAAAACCCTATATTTCAAAATTTATAAAGAATCAGAATTGGTAATTGTATTGGAATCATGAATTTAGAATATATTCGGTAATTATATCGGAATTCGGAGGGAGGCGGGGATATTGGAATCGTCTAGTAAGCATTCAAACTCTTTCCTAGTAGTCTCTCTCCACTCTATAATAAAGAACAAGTTTCTAGCCCCTAGACAAAACTATTTTAAATGGTGGGTGAAAGTAACAAGTCAGACATTCAACTCAGATTGACCTAATTTTCTGAAATGAATTTGGAAAGAAAAAAATCTATTCCATAATAAAATGTCAACGCTGGGTGTTTTTTTTTGTTTGTTTTTTTGTTTTTTTTTCATGTCTTCAGAAATGATAATAAAAAATGAAAAAGTTATTGGTGTAATTCTATAATCTATATATTAATACCGTAGTACCGTACGTATGTGTGTCATGGTTTCCAGGCTATAAATAAATAAATACGTAATCTGCGTGAATTAAAATATCACATTTAATCGTATCTTACGGCCGAGCAATTCTGAACAAATTGTGAAAAATCAATTTTTCTTTTCCATACCCTCCTCTTGTTGTGTGTGTTTTGGATGAAAGTCAGGTGATATGCCATCGAATAGGTGAAAACTAGGGATGAATGAGTTGACAGGTGACCTAAATTAATTATCGACTTTTTTGTTTGTTTTTGTTGTAAAAGCACGAATTCAATATCAGTCTCTACACGATTGATGTAATTTTAGTATTCTCTAACTTCAATGTTTACGTTTAGGTGTCTTCTGCACTGGGAACGGGGATGACGATGGGGTGTCATCCAATCATATTCAACTTTATCTTTTTCTAATAATATTTCTCAGTATTAGGACTTAAATTATGGGAGTATACAATTAAGGAGTTTTCCTAAAAGAAAGAGAAAAATGAAAGATTACTGTTTGGAGGGGGGTATTAGCTAACGATGTTTCCATCTTACGAACTGCCAAACTAGCAAAATCTATATAATGTTGAGTTTTGTTTCTTTTTTCCATTTATACCTTCAAAATTTTTACACTGTTGAATAGTGTTTATTTCTACATTTAGCATAATCTTTGGAATAATTAATATTGAAATTAAAGGCCTATTTTTTTTTTATTTAAAAATCATTAAAACGAACTTCTTGATATACTCAGTCATGTATATGAAAGTGACAACATGATGGTTAATTAGTTTGCATATTCCTTTGAAAAACGAACGCTAATCAATTACTTATTCATTTTTATGGTTTCTAAATAGATGACTGGGTTCATTTCACTATAGTTTCTACATTCTACATAATTACATAGAATTTAAGATGAAGACGTTCTAGCACACGGAAGTGTGTGTGTGTGTGTGTGTGTGTGTGTGTGTGTGTGTGTGTGTGTGTGTGTGTGTGTGTGTGTGTGTGTGTGTGTGTGTGTGTGTGCAAAGCGTCTATACCAAACTTTTTCTGAATATTTGGCCTAGAGAGTTGAAATTTGATATATAGGGTATTTGTACCTGTAGCACACTTTCAGTTTGGCTTTTAACCTGTAAAAATAGCTGCTAAGAGATCAAAATTGAAAAAACACAGTTAACCTTCGCAGAGATAAATCGACTATCTCCTAAGCATGCATACATATACATTTTTATCTTAAATTTGAGCCTTTTTCTATCCAGTTTTATGCAATAGCTCAGACAGTATCGACACTGGCTAGATAACGACTATGGCTAGAGCACTGGACGTTTTTGTTTTGATTCCAGATGATGACACTAAAGTCATCTTTTTTTTTTTTAACTTTTGAAATCGTTATTATATATATTGACCACATTATAATAATCAATAGAGAATTTTCTGTATAATAATAGATATGAAATCTGCATAAATTAAAACATATTAAATGTATATTATGACCAGGCAATGCCGGGCAGCCTGCTAGCACATTATGTTGCCAATAACATGACTATAATAATAATAAATGGCTGATCAAAATCAGTTTGATTTGTCACCTTAAAGGCTATTTAGATACAGTTTCTAAAATTCGGCTTTAATTTATATATTATTTATTAGCTGCTGTTACTTCACAAAGTTAGTTATAATACTTGAAACATTAATTTAAAATAATGAACATTTCCTTCATAATTTTGTAAACATGAAATGCAATCTTCTTTTTCATTTATATAGATAAATGTGAGCATAAAGAAAAGAAATAAAGCAATCTTCTTCCATTTTCTTTTTGCTTTCTTTTCTCCCTCTTCCTCATCCTGTGATCTGTTATTTGCGTACATTTTATGGTCAGTGACCTTCTGCTTTCTTCCCAATGGTAAATAATTGGCAACACCCCATTTTCTATCATAACCACAGCATCCCAAACATTTTATTCTTTTGCAATTAAAAAAAAATTAATATATAAATAAATTTTAATCAGATTCTCGTCATTAGACCCAGATAGCATTTCATCTGATAAATCAATGTTTGATTCTGACTAATCATTTTCAAAAATTATCAGTCTATGTATCTTGCTAGAAAAAAAAAAAATGAAATTCCAATCAATTTCATTGATTATATTTCTTTATCTGCCATATACCTCTTTCAATAAAAGATACTTTTTGATATATACTGTAATTTCTTTTGCATAAGCTATTTTTATTCGCAGACACATAGAATTAAACGTGTGTAACTATAATTTTCATCAAAAGACGATTATTTTTATTTATTTTTTCCGTTCATGCCTTCAAAGTTTTTACACTGTTGAATAGCGTTTATTTCTACACTTGCATAATCTTTGAAATACACATTAAAATTATATATTAGCTTAAAGAAATTAGCTTTTGTTGGATTAATATTTCAAATTTTCAATATATAAACTGTAACCCTTATCACCCATGGTCCACAATCATGGGGGTTTACAAATTACATGCGATCTCCAACTGTGGGATCACAAATGTAACATTGTCTAGTCTTGAACCCTTTGAATGTCTTTAGCCATTTGCTGAGACTACACATATATCAAATTTAGCTCCAAGGTGCATCCTAATTCAGTTTACCAACACAATTTCCATGCCAATGGGTTTTCGCAGGTACTAAAAGAGTACTTTTGCTCTCCAGGATGTCTTCGAAGCTTGGTTGTACTAGTAGTTTCTCCTCTCACCAAAGGTCACCATTCAGCTGAAAATCCTCATTGCTGGAAAAGTTTGGCTTGAAAATGTCTGAAAATAAACTGACTCACTTCCAAAAACTGAAAAGAAAAAAGAAAAAAACATTGATACTTGTTTTTTTTTATATATATATATAAAAATATATATATATATTATTTGATTAGTGTTGGGGTGATTAATCGGAATTGGGAACCGTAAAAATCAGCACTTTTTTGGGGTATTGGAATCGGAAAAATGTGTACCTATTTTACGATGTTAAAAACTATTCCTTTAATTATCTTTTTTTTTTTTTTTAATTTGATTTTGTTTAAAATTAAATCTGCCACTGCCTGTAGTAATGATAAAATAATAAATATTTATTGATTTTGAACTACAAGTAAAACTAAAATCTGTACATTCCACCCCCACCCACCCATCCCTAAGCATGTTTTTCTTTTCATTTGAGAAAAGATATGCATATTTAACATTTCTTTTTATTACAATCAGTGAAAATAACAATATTATACTTAAAAATTTATAGATTTATAAAGAATCTGAATTAATAATTGTATCAACAAATCTGGAGACTCCAAGTAAATTGCAACCAAGATCCATGTAAATTTTCCAGGAACTGTCAGAACCTTCTAATCATTGATAAATGCTTGCTTTTTATCGAACCTACATCTGCCCCCCCCCCGCCTCTCTCATTGTCGTTTGAATATATAATTTAATAACTTTTTTCTATTCTTTTCTTCTCTCTGAAATAGAAAGAGTGATAAACCAATTCCTTTCTCTTAATAATCATATGTTATCTCTCTCTCTCTCTCTCTCTCTCTCTCTCTCTCTTTCTCTCTCTCTCTCTCTTCTTTAGTGAAATAACTTTTCCAAGAATTGATAATTCACTGCAAGAATTTATTGTCAGTAACTCGTCATAAACACCTCGAGTTAACTTGCGTAACCCCCCCCCCCCGTTTTCTTTTGTTAGCTGGGTTTTTTTTTTTTTTTTCCAACTTATTGTCTGGGAATTAAAATTCTGCCTGTTTTATCTTATTAGTGATAAATGAATCATGAGAATTTACCAGCAAGGTTATTTGACTTTGCCCAGGATACATAATATCGCCACATAATTTCATGACCCTCCACCCTCTGTTTTGGTATTGCTTCTTGCTCATCTTCCTCAGTTCAGTTGAAATATGCAGATGATCTAGAAATTGACTTGTGTTCAGTTATGGATTGGACTAAGAAATATCTTGTTTCATTTAATCTTGTTAAAACTCAGCTATTGTCTTTCAATCATAGGTTTGTCATTTTTCTTCCTGAGATTCTTATGTATGGCTCTGATCTTGATGAGAAATCGGCTCTAAAACTTCTTGGTTTTTCTTTCTCATCAAATCTTTCTTAAAGTTCATATATTAGATCCATTGCTCTTTTTTCATAAAATTGGTTCTCTCCCTTGCTCTAAACACTTTCTCACATTGGAGCCTATTCTCTATCTATAAATCTATCATCAGACCATATATGGAGTACTGTTGTATTTGGGCTGGTAAATCTCTAATCCAGTAAAATGTACTAGATCTAGTTTTTGCAAAAAATCATCCACAATAACTGTCCGACATTTTGTATTTTGAAATGGCAACTTTTTTAATTGGAAGCAGGGGAGATAAGTCAGTTTTGTCAAAATGATCGATTACAGTTAGCTTCCCTCGATTTTGAGAACTGTTTTGCATTAAAACATACAACAAAACTATACATCGATAAACTCGATAAGTTTTATTTTTACTTATAATTATTTTTCTGCTGGATTATTTTTTTGGATCTTTTGCAACTTATACTAATTTCGACATGATACGTAAGTACTTAATGGTTTGTTTCAAAATTCACTATTCTGCATAAACACTGAAACTTTTATTCTTATAATGCTACTAACATAGAAACATGTATGTCATACTACTGTGTGTAATATTAACCCTCCACCCCATCCCGCTCGCTTTTAAGATTTTTTTCTTTGAATTATATTCTCCGGACATCTCTATAACCACAAGTTTATACATAGGTGCTCTCAAGCCCTTTATTAAAATTCAGATAAAAACTTTGATTTCGTGAAATTTTAGCAATAAGTATTAGACATCAATTAATAAATATTCCTCAAATTTCAGTTTCCGTTGAAGTATTTTGAAAGTTTTTTAGGAGGCATAATATGGACATAACTTTATTATATATATATATATATATATATATATATATATATATATATATATATATATATATATATATATATATATATAAGAAATAAAAATTACAATAAGTTTACAAAGGTAATCAAAATGGTAAACTTAAAATATATTATAAATATTAGAGAGTTAATATTTACAAGTAAAGTAATCTCAATCAGATGTAAAAGCTCAATAAAACCGAAAAAGAAATAGAGCTTATAATATGAACAAATGATTAATAAAACATGGTAAAAACATCTTGAAAAATTTTGCATGTAAAACCTTTTACCTCCTATTCCCCTTACCTCACCCTTTTTTTAACCAAGTAAGATCTGTGACTGACTTGTGGTTTCATTAAATACTTTTACATGCAAAATCCGATCCCGCATTTTGCTAATTCCTGCCCTCTGATGAGAAGGAGAGTATTTCTTCGAAACTCCGCGGACTATCCACTTATCTTGTGCTTCCTTTTTAAAATTAAATATGTTTTTAACTCTTTTTCAAGATGTTTTTTAACATGCTTTATTAATCATTTGTTTATATATATATATATATATATATATATATATATATATATATATATATATATATATATATATATATATATATATATATATATAAACGATTATCCCCATCTGCAATGAAATATCCTAGCAAAAGGAACACTGGGTCCAGCCATTAATAACTAAATGGCCAGGCTACCTGCTTGTATTTCATGCAGGTTTTCCGCTAATAATCATTCGATTTAATTATATTTTCATAAATTGCTACAAATTTTCCACTCCTAATTAGTTAAAATATTTCTGAAATCAAAATCCTGCAATGCATTTTGATCAACATTGAAATAAGGATTCTAGACTTAGATCATTATATTTTGCTTTTAATCTTCCTAAAAAGATATAAGTGTTAAACTGTTCTGGGAATTAATTTACTTGTTCTGGGACGGTTATTAAAACCATAAATAAGTAAACGGAAGACACAAGGCTTGATTTTAATCTCCCTAAAAGGAAACCAGTGTTAAACTTTCTGGAAATTATTTTTACCTGTCCTGGGGCGGGTATTCAAGCCACGGTTTTGATACACATGAAAGTCAAATAATAATAAAATCATGTAATGGGCCGTTGTACTTCTCAACTCTCGAAAGTTTAGCAAAACACCTTTCTTCTTTCTCCTGGCTCTCCTAACGACTGCATCTCAGATTATCTGTTTTTCTTTTTCTTTTTTCTTTTTTCTTTTTTCTTTTTCTTTTTCTTTTTTTTTTTTTTTTTTTTTTTTTTTTGCTTTCTGTTGCGGCTCAAGCAATGGAATCATAAATAATTGGAGAAGATGAAGATAGTATAAAAATAGGTAGCCTTCTTAATGACTAAAGAGAAACGTGAAGCATCTCACGTAAGCCAGTTTCCTGGGGGGGGGGGGGCGAGAAAAGAGGATTTACGTTACATTGTAGAGGAGTGAATGACGAGGGGAGGGGGAGTCATTTCCAATGAAGGGAAATACTTTTGACAGTCACCCATGGTTACATGAATCCTTCTCCAACCTTCTACTTCCTCAGGCGCCACATGGCTTTATTTCTCATCCTCTTTGTCTCTACCCCTTTATTCTCTCTCTCTCTCTCTCGTCTATTTCCCCCTTTCACCCCCGCTCCCGATTTCTCTTTCTTCCCTCCTTTCCCTTTTCTTCTCTTCTTTCTCTCGTTCTCGTCTCTTTTCTTCTCCACTCTCTTTTCTTCTTCCTCTGTCTCTTTTCTTCTCTCCCGACCCTTGTGTTTTGATTCATAAAACAAAAATAGAATTAAACAAAGAATATGTTAACAAATTGATATTTTAAAGATTTGAAATAATTTGCTTCCTTTTTTTTTTATTTATTTTTTTTTTTTTTTTTGCAATTTATTAAATCTATTTGCCGTTTTACAGCTGTTTGTAAGCAACATATTTTTGTGCATTTTAATAAGAATCCATCGTTTGTTTGTGTTTTTTTAATTTTGACTCCATTCATTGAGATTGTCGGACTGACTTCCTCATCTTGGTTGTTATAGTCACAACGTTTCGGCCATTTTGCCCTCCGGTCTTCATCAGGTGTTTTGTATCGAACTGGGGAACCGTTTGTTAGGAGTCTCGAACCCAACCCGTTATTATTATTACGGGGGTACCATGTTCGGACTCCAGCTAGGCTCTGGGACATAGTTGCTGATGTCACTGGGACATATGGCCGAGTGGTCCTAGATGTTGTATCAAAGTTTACAGTTACCCAAAGTTTTTTAGGAGGCATAATCCTGAACGAAGGCAGTGAAAAAGTAACATTCAAAACAGAGAATCAGGGCAAAACGGCCGAAACGTTGTGACAATAACAACCAAGATGAGGAAGTCAGTCCGACAATCTCAATCAATGAAAACACCTCATCTCAAAAATACAGACAATTACTATTTTGACTCCATATTACAAATGTTATTTTTAATTTTTTGTTTAAGGTAAAAATTATACACAATAATATTTGAAATTATTGTTTACCTGTAAAAGAAAAAAAAAAAAAAAAACTCTTCAAACGATCAATATATCTCCCCACTAGCTACGTTGTGTGAAATATATACTAGCAATTCAGCCCAGCTTTGCTCGGGCCCTTGATAGCCAAATTTTCAGCCAAAAACCGATTAAAAAGCTTGCCCTATGTCTCAATACACTTTATGTAAAATTTCAAATGTTTAGACCAAAAATTAGCTGAGAGGTAATTTTTTTTTTTAACTTTGACCCCAATTTTGATCCATGTCCAAGGAACCTACATTTAAAATTTCAAATGTTTAGACCCAAAATTGTCGGAGTTTGGTAGAGTTTTCAAAGGTCAAATCGTTGAACTTTGGCCCCTTGACAGCCAAATTTCTGGCTGAAAACCAATTAAAAAGATTTTCCCAAATCTCAATACCCCTTATGGCAAATCTTGAGTCTGTAGACTGAAAATTGATAGTAATTTGGTAGGGAAATGTTCACACACACACAATTTCATTTATCCCGTTAAAAGAGGGCAGGTAACCCATTCACTACTTAGGAAAGCGAAAATTAAATACAAATAAGCAACTGCTTATATAGCTAAAAAAAAAAATATAAATAAATTAATAACAAGATCTTATATATATGATCGCCAAAGCAGGTTTTCATGGTAAACAATTGATGATCCTTCCAATAATATTAAGACTAGCTAAATTATTGGAAGCAATTAATTGATTCACAAGTAAAGGCGTTTTCCAACGAAGGACTTGGGGTTAAAAGTTTTTTCTTTTTATATACTTTTCAATGTTGAAAAACTCCCAATACCCCCCGTAATAATAATAAAGGGTTGGGTTCGAGACATTCTGTTAGTAATAAAATTATATTTTTTGCACCACTTTTATATGTCCCTTACAGAAATTAAAATCAACATAGATGTATTCTACTAAATGTTGTATCTAAAATCTTTGTTCCAATTTGGATCCAAATCCTTTTGAAATTATTTTGATTCTAACGTAATATCTAAAATTTTGGGATCAAGCTTTAAGGGATCTAAAAAAGAAATTGAAATTCAGAGAATCTTGTTTAATCTGCATATAATGACTATTACATTTAATGCAAATCTGAAATATTTGAATTTTAAAATGTTAGGTTACGTTCATATTATGCACCCTAAAAACACTTTCAAAATATTCAAAAGAAACTGAAATTTGGGAAATATTCATGTCTAATATACACGTCAAAATTTCATGTACTCTGTTTATCTTAGCATTGTTTTTAGTCGTCCTGTACTTCTTGTCACTGGAATTAGGCAGTGCCGACTGAAGAAGAGGTTAGGGATTGCACAACCCTTGCTTTACAATTACACATGCATTCATTTTTACACAGGGTATCCATTGTCTCTTGAGACCAAGCAGAGGTTATGATAAAATTTAAGTTGAAGAATTTAAAAGATGAGCTCTCAGGTATTTCTAATATTGAAAACTATTGGAAGAGGGTCCCGACGGACCTAGGCTAGATAATATTGATTATTTTCCTTTGCTGATAACTTAGCCAATCACGGTGGAATCTCAAGGTGTACAACAATTTGACCACGTTCATAACTTTCACGATTCTAATGCATCTTTGGTCCGTGTCATGATATAATGATATCGGAAGCAAGCACGCGCGCGCGAACACACACACACACACACACACACACACACACATACACAATTAGTATAAAATAACGATATTTTAAACTTTTACTGATACATTGTGCACCGAAAGAAGCAGAAAAATGTTAACGGTTGAATTATTTTTGTGGTTTGTCTATTTCATGTCATGTCTAGTTTTGTTGGCCATGTGTTCTTCCTTTACTGTTACTGCTGTTTTGTCAATGTCACATGTACGGTCCAACTTAGCCAGGTTTTCTGGGTTAATATATGCAGTTGAACCTGGCAGACAGTTCTCTTTTCTTTCTTTTCTTTTATAGTAAGAGAACCTCACTCATCCTGCTTAATACATTGAAGGGTGATGTAACGGTTCGTTTCATTTTTTTTTTTTTAGATTTAGGACTCCCTCCTGGAGCTTACGCTCGATTCCGTTACGATTTAGATTTATATCCGAGGGCTCTTTTAAGAATCGATGCTATTCCCTTTATGGCTGCTATCTGTATTTCGTTACAGTTTTGGTCTTTCTGGGATCTGTGTGTGTGTGTGTGTGTGTGTGTGTGTGTGTGTGTGTGTGTGTGTGTGTGTGTGTGTGTGACAAACTAAATTAATGGAAATTGTTTGATGTCCATCCTTTTTTTCTCTTTATTTTCCTTTACCTCTGTTTTTCTATTTTTCTTTCTTTTCCTGTTTTTATGACATTTTTATTTTATTTTCTTTCTTCCTTTTTGCTTTTCTCCTTTTTTTCTTTCTTCTTTCCTTTCGTTTTTTCTTCTCCTTATTTCCTTTCTTTTTTCGTTCTTTTTCCTTTTCTGTTTTCTTTCATTCATATTTCACGGAATTAAATTCGGTTTATTCCTAAACAAGTCGTACATTGTACAATCTTTCGTTAATCTTAGAGAGAAGGATGAATTACATTGATTCTTTTTGAAAAAGATTTGGAAGCCTTCAAACTATTGAATTAGAAAGTCATTTACACTGGATCTAAAATTGCTACCAAATCTTCATACATAAGATTGAAAGTTATTTTTATCCAATAATTTTATAAATAAAAATTAAAATATTACTGTAACATTTTATAATTTGGTTCAGTTGATTTAATAAGTAAACAATGCCATGGTAATAAAATTTAACTTTTCAAAATTCTATTTTTAAAATACAATGATAGTAAAAAAAAAAAAAATTTAATTCGAGTAATTGCAACCTGTCTTTTATAAAAAATTTTTTAATTCATGTTGATTTGAATTGTAACAATGTTTGTACATTTTGGGTTGGATTATCATTGAAGTTATTTATTTATTTTTTATTGGTTCATTAATTTTAAATAACATTTTCATTGGTCTGTTATACTCCAGTTTGAAATAGCATTTCATTGTTGTGCCAGGCTCAAGTTAGAAATAGCAATTTTGTTTATCTGTCAGAAAGAAAAAAAAAACAAAAAGGGGAAGTTAATGCTTGGGAGGGAAACCTTTGAGACCAAAAACCGATATTACCTTGATTCTATGGCTTGAATTGAACAAAAGTAGGTGAAAACAAAAAATGTAAAGACATTTCTTTTGCATTGAGTGTTGTTTATTTTCTCATCCTGTGAGAATTTTACACATATTGGCAATCTTCGCTCTTTTATATTCTTTCTTATCTGTTATTTCCATTTTGTTTTTGTTTAATTAAATTAAAAACTAAATAGTAACAAATGTGTTTTATACATAAGTAAACAAAATCTTTGTTAAAGCTTCTTCTTTTTTTTCTTTTTTTTTTTTTTTTTTTTTAATATATATCCATGAAAATTTTTTAATTTTGTTATAATTATGGAATGCCCTATTAAGTAGTAAGGCTCGATTCGGGCGGCTAGAATTTCCAAAAAATTCTTATTCTAACTATAGCATTTTCATGCTAAACATTAAACAAATAGCCAATAATAATAAGAATAATAAATATAAATGAAAAATAAAATGAAAACCTCCAACGATCCTAAGAGAACCACAGAAAAAACAAAACAAATCAAATAATCAAATAAAAACTAGTTAGTAATACAAAGATAAGTAATTAAGGCTAAATATTACTATATAAAAATCTGCAATCAATATCGAATAACAACACGCGTTTGATATTAATTATGCATCTGAAACAAATAAATTAATTTCCAATTTCTGTAAACCTGTTCCATCTACAATAAAACCTGCCATGCACATTTGAAAGTCGAACACACGCCTGACACAGGGAAGACATCCCAAAATATAGCATCATGAACATACTATCTGACCGCCTGATGCAAGTAACAACATCCTACATGTAAAATATTGTGTAAAAAACATGCATACGTATGGTTATACATAAACACATGAATTGGATCAATAAAAGTGAAACAGCATAGCTGGTTTCACAATTATATCTTAAGGTGCATCAGTTTGAGTCTATCCGTCACACCTTTGCATGGTTCTTCCTTCTATAAACTTAAATTTGTTTTTCTTATAAACAAACAACTGTTCGCACATAGTCTTTTCACACAAACACACTTGTGCACTTTTGCCAGTGAGAAGGTTTTTAATTCTCTCTCACTACAAGAACTTAGACACCAAGGTCGGAAAGTGGGATTAAGAAGTCAGCGTTCCCGAGAAGGGGCACTCTGACTTGCAAAAAATGCTTGAGCAAACCTGTCAGCATTCCCCAGTAAGTGCGCCTAAAGCGATTAGCAATAAATTAACTCCTTCTCAAAGAAAGATGGCAAAGTCTGAGAGAGTGAACCTCCTAGAACTGCACAGAATGAAACTCCCACCACAAAATCAACAGAAATTGGATCATTACAAGATTGGTCTAATCTCTGTTGATTTTGGGGGTCCAAGGATAAAAATCCCTAACCAAGTTGCCAGTGAGAGGTCAAGAAACAAATCAAATAAGTCTATTTTACTGATGTGCACGGTCACTGGCCTTCATTCTCTGATCGTCCTTCCTCCATGTGGGCCGTTTCCTGTGTGGTTGCACTATCTAGTGGCTATTATGCGAATAAAACTCATGAGTGAGAACAACAGACATTTGTTGCAGTTTCAAAGGTTTTATTGGAGAAAGTTTGTTCACAAGGGGAAGAGACTAAAAGAAAAGGTAAAATTAATTCCTTCTTGTTTTTTGAGGAATGAGAGATGAGACAGCAGATATTAAGGTGACGTTTGTTCAGATTCTTTCTACATCTTCAAACGCATGTCGCTTCTGTCATTTTCTGGCTGCAATCGTTTTAGAAACTCTATCCCCCCCCCCCCCGAATATGTGATGTAATTTCTCTGTAATTTGTTTTGACATGTGACTTTCTAGTGCGTTTTGTCTAGGTAGCTGACCTTTGAATGCTCCCTCCAATCACGCTAGCTGCACTATTTCCAATAGCTGCCAGGTTGTTCTGAGATGTACGAGGGAGTTCCCAAAGTAATACCTCCTATTTTTTATGCCTCTTAAGCAGATCAGAGGAGACTGCAAAAGGCATTGTTATGATGACTGAATTTATGCATTCGTGATGGGAAAATTTCATAGTGTGAGATTCTAAGAAAGTAATCCCTGTTATGGATGTGCACCAGAAGCAGAGATGCATCATTGAATTCCTCCAGGTAGAAACAATTAAACCGATTAACATTTATCGGTGCTCATTGAACGTTTACAAAGCTGATGTAAGAGCAGTTAGGAAATGGGTTCGTCGATTTCAGAGTGACAATGTATGCTCATGACTTTCACAATCAAGGTATCAAAAGAGACTGGCAAATGTGCATTGAGAATGATGTTGACTACATAAAAACATTAATTCTGGTGCACAAAGGGTTGCTCATTTTAATTATACTACTCCTGTCTTCATAGCTCTTCAATGTTTTAGATTTTTAGTTAAAAATAGGAGGCCCGAATACAACTCTTGTACATAATGTAACCTTCACAAAATTTATACTAGTTAACATAATCTCTACTTCATGGTGTAGGCGACCAATGGATAATGTCACTATATTTTGAATTTTTTCAATATTCTCCAGAATGTCTGTTGATTCTTTGGATCCTAATATTTTTTCGACTCCAGCTCTTTCAAAATCCCCTGACTCTGCACATCTGATGATAGCATTATCTTATACATTCGTCGATAATGATGTTTCACTTGATTTGAAACATTGCACGAACATGAAACAAATTGTTAATGACCAAGAGGATAGTTTCTATAATATTCCACTCCAATTTTTTTTAATTTTTTGTTCATACACAGCTCCTACTCTTATGTAGAAACTGACCTGCTTGTTTTCAGTTGATCCGGAAAATAGTTCGCGATCTGACACATATAAAAGCGTTGGGAGAGCATCACTAATCTGTCCCATCAACATTTTCTTGGATTCTTTATATTTCCTTGTTTTTTTTGGGGGGGGGCGGGGTCGTAGATCTTCCCACTTGCCATAATTATGTATATTTATTTATTTGTAAGTAAACTTTCATTGATATTATTCGGAATCTTTTAAATAGATTTAAAAGCCATAGAGTGAATGCAGTATTTTGGTGAAAGAATTTAGCTAAGCTAAGAGTAATCAAAAGTTCAAAAGAATGACATTCGAACCTTCACCCAAAATTGAACAAGGCGTAATGCTGAAGTTAAATAAAGATTTTGTAATTTTTTTATTTGACTAAATAAATTGACTAAAATTCTGTTTGATTTAGATTAAATTAAAGGGGATTATGACGTCACAAAGGATTCTAACGTTACAAAATGATGTCTTACAGAAATGGGGACAACCATGCACAAAATGAATAATGGTAATCATTGTTTGCTGCTGGTTTATCAACCAACGGCTAAAATTACGATAATATCTATATATCCCAATCAGCCTTTTTGTAATACCTCGTTGTTTTGAGTAGTGGGTCTTCAGTTTTAGGGCGAGAATTTAGGCTGATTTCTACCATTATCACAGCATGATCAGCATTCCCGAGTGGGCTGTGGGCATTTGTTGTACAGTCATTGGGAACCGTTGTCAGAAAGAGATCTAGAAGTGAGGCATGTTGATCTTGCTGGTCTGGGAAACGTGTCAGAAATGTAACCAACTGAGATAGGCAATGGGATATAGAGAAGCTATGTGTTGCGCTACCAGCTACGTCTGTGTGATTAGAGAATCCTAGCCAGTTACTGTGGTGGACATTGAAGTCACCAAATACATGTATTTGTGCGCTAGTATCGAGGGAGAGTGCTATATCTATGCTGTCTGAGACTTTGTTTATTAGGGTACAGTCTTGGTTTGAGGGAGAGCGGTAGAGAAAATACAAGTAGCTAATATTGTGTTGCATATTTAGTCTGAAGCACATAAAGGCCTGGTCCTCTGATTCTAGTTTTATTTCTCTAGTCAGGGGGAGGGTGTTATGAATATAGACTCCAAGTCCATGCATATGTCTGTCCGAGTCCTTACGGTAGAGTGGGAGATAACCAGGCATGTTAAAGTGGTTAGAGGGAATGGAGGAGTGAAGGTTAGTTTCACTTAATGCTAAGATATCCGGGGTGTTTACAAGGAGAAATGACTCAACATCATCTAAGTTAGTTCTAAGCCCGCCGATATTAGTAAATGCAAGCCTCAAGGGAGGAGGCAGGTTGGTTTTCTTTGAGTTTGGTCCTGGTTTAAACGTAACTTTTGCTTGAGCTGTCATTTCATTTTATTTTATTTAAAAGTTTCAGTTAGGGTGAGTGAGTGAGGGGGTGCTGGACAAGTAGTTGTGCAGAATACCAGACATGCAATACAAGTAGACTATCAGCTGTCCTCACCCACAGGATTGTGGCCTCAGGAAAGCCTACCGGGAATGAGTGCAGGGTCCCTTTCCATGCGCGACATGGCACTACAAACATCCCGATATTTTACAACTGTTGATGGAGCAGCCGCTCTAAGCGCTACCAAAGAGTTAGGGCTCCTGTACTATCAGTCGGAAACAACAGCCAGGAACTGTCAATCCGGTACCCTCAATCCGTTAGGCAAAGCCAGCCCAGTCCAACTGCACCGACATATATGGCACTGAAGCACCCCACTGTGTCCAGTTTAGGGGGATGCGATGTGGCGGGAGTGGGGAGAAGCGGCGTTCATTGCCCTAGTCAGGAAACAAGGTCAACCACTGTCCCTGTGATAGTACCTCTATGCCTGGCCAATAGGCAAAGAAGGAGTATGAAAGCCGGGCGATAGACAGAGCCTATCTCCTTAAGCAGTTTAGGTTTGCCAACCAGTGATTTGTTTGAGTCACCAGCTCTAGGAAGGTTGTCGTCCAGGACTGAAGAGGCCTCCCTCCCCTAGGTTTAGTTTCAGAGTTTTCCTTCTCCTAGACGGATGACCTGGGAAGACCTACGGGTCCATTAGCTCCGAGGGGGTTCGCCCCGCGCCTGGGTCCTAATCCAGGTATTTCTGCGACCCCGCATGGGTAGTTAATATTTATTGGTTATTTAGGTTAATATCTCCTGAAAAAATCGGGCATTTAGGTTAACTTCTACAGAAAATTTTCACTCCTCAAACCTGGTTAAAAAAGGGCATTACTATGCTTCCATATGAATCGTACATTAAAGCAGTTTTAGGTTAGTATGCATGGTATCATCCGCTTTTTTCAAAGATGCTTTTGCTCATCCGACATTGTTGTGGTTTCAGAATTTATTTTAAATAAAAAATTTAAAAATAGTTTATTACATTTACCCCGATCACTTTGATTAATGTTTGCTGTTTTTTTTTTTTTTTTGGGGGGGGGGGGTATTGTAAGCAAACTTTGCTGATTTTTTTTTTTTTTTTTTTTTTTTGTAATATTTGAATATTTTGGTATCTTCAGAATTTATTTGAAATAAATTATCTCATTTAAAACAGAAGGTCTCAGCAAAAAAAAAAAGAAACGTTTGTAAAATTTATTTTTAAACAGATTTAAGATTTTTTTTTTTTTTTTTTTTTTTTTTTTTGAGATGTGTGGATTTTGGGCGGTTTATTTGAATTCAGCAGACGATCTTTTGGGGGCCTTCTCATTCGCTGTTTTGGGTCACGTGATGTAAACAAAAAGAAATACCGAAGTTTTCTTGTTTAGTAAAATTAACAAATATAATAAGATTAGAAAATATTTCCGAGCTGTTTACTTCGGCCATTTTCTAGTCTCTGAAGAGACATTTCAACCCCTTTTTAAAATGTTTCTTCGTTAAAATCTTTATAAAAATGTAACAAGTCGAGACGGTTGATTCATTTGGGCTTTGATATCCTTTCGTAAAGAAAAAACGGTACTTGTACAGTTTAATCAAAGCATTAAAAAAAATGAAAATATCGAGAAAAACAAATAAAAGGTTATATTGTACGTATTCGTTATGGAATGAAGTTTTCCGGGGAAAAAAATCACTTAATTTCATCAAGTAGTTTTTATTTTACAGCGAAAAAAATTTATGATACCGAGCAAAAGGTTCGATTTTTAGGAAGAAAAGCTAGTAATAAAGATGGGGAGGGAGTGTCGGCGTTTTAACTGGAGTTATCTCCCCGTGGCGTGTTCAACAAATTTCTTAATGGCTGACTTCAACGCGCTCTCATAAAAACGTGTTTTTCTGCTGTAAAATAAAATCTACTTGATCAAATGTGCTATTAAAGAAACGGACTTGTTTATTGCATAAAAAATAATAAAAATTATATATATTTTGTTTAGTTTTCTCAGTGGTTAACGTTACAAACTAATTAAAAATAAAGCCCAGTTAAGACTTTGGCCCATCCTTATGTTGTCAGGCAGAGGTACAAAGTTGACTGACTTGTTTTTATACATAAAATAGCAGGGTGACCCGACATTGCCCAGGATTGAATGAGGATCAATAAATGTTTCACACTTCCATATTTTTATTGTCATCGAAATCGGTGAAATCGCCCATTTTTAAATCAAATCGATTGATTGCCTGCTCTAGTTAGGAAAACGATCTCCGTGCACCAGAATTATTTGTATATATAGTGTCCTGGCAAGCCAGATTTAGTTTTGCTGTTTTGAAATGAATTTTGCTTCAGATTTTTTTTTGGGGGGGGGGGTCTTTCCTGTGACATTGCCAGGCCACTAATAGTCATCCACATACAGTATTGTTTTGTTGTATCACAACTCCTCAGTGCAGCTAGATTAGCACCTTTCTCTAGCCATGGATCAAACCTACAACCATCGCGTTGACAGTCGGCAGCTCTAACCACAGGACCACGGATCGGTGCTAGTAAATGATTCATCAAATGCCTATTAAATAAACACTTGCCCGTCGCTTAACATTGCTAGTTTTTTTTTTTTTGTTTACAAACAAACAGATAGTAAGCTCTGCTTAATTGCTAAATAAGCAGCAAATGAAATACATTTACGATAGTGCTCAACTCAAAGAGGGTACTTAATATAGTCATCCACATGCAATACTGTCTCGTTGTGTCACAATTTATCAGTGTGGCTAGACTAGCACCTTTACCTAGCCATGGATCGAACCTACAACCACCACGTTGACAGTCGGCACTTTATGGATTGGTGCTCATAGATGATTCATCAAATGCATATTAAAGAAACACTTTGTCCAACACAATGTGCTCTTAAATTCAGTACAGAAATAAACTTAAATAATAAAAACCTATTTCTTGATGTCCTCATTGGCACATTTATACATTTAACACATAAAAAAAAAAACAACCAATGTAAACTATAATCACTTATATTACAAAAGCAAATGCTTTCTTCATTAAAAAATAGTCATAAACCTAGTTAATATTTCCCTTCCCCCCCCTTTTTTTTTTCCTAATTAATAAAATGTGTTTATATGCAGTAACTTTGCATTGCAATATATGAACATCATGACAATTATCCTTTTTGGAGTTGCCAGGAGAGCGGGTAGTTTTAGTTTATATTTCCCCCAAACCTCTGACCTTGATGGAGGAGAAACTTAAAACTTGCTGCTATGCTTTCAAATGATCTGAAATATCTCCTCTCTTTTGGAAATAGGGTACGATTATGAATATCTCCAGTATCAAATATACATTGTGAAATTTAGTTTATCAAAACCAAAGAGGGGAGATATAACATATGAGGAATATTTGGAATCAAGTCTCCCCTTGCTGTTATTTAAGATCATTTGAAACCATAGCAAGTTTTAGTCTCCTCTCTATCAAGGATAAAGGTGTTGGAGAAATATCAGATATTTTGTAATTCATGTGCAAAACTAGGGAAACAAATGACTGATGAAAACATTTTATGACTGCAAAAAAAGTGCAAAAAAAAAAAATAGGCTCTAGATTATGGATGATCCCCTTAACGTACGACCTTAAGGGCAAATATTGTGCCTCAGGATTGCCAGGCCTAGATGAAATCCTTTTTATTTGCCGTAGCTATTTGTATAACCCAAATCATACGATTTTTGTTAATGAAAATTGCTCCAGACAAGGCATGAAGCCACTTGATGTAAGGAGTTAAAAATAACAAAAACAAAAAAGCAATCAAAAACTAACCAACAATAAAAAAAATTAGATGGAATAGATTCTGACCCAGAACACAGCAATTGTTCCCCCTTTGTCAGAAACATCGCTCATGGAATGTGAGGACTAAAGAACAAAATAAGGGAAACAAGACAGAAGTAAACTCAAGGTCCACTTCATGATGTTATCTATTTCTGACGACATCAACTGCACGCAGAAATAAACAAAAAAATAGACACCAAATAGATAAAAGCAATAGATCGATAAAAATATACACAAATACATACATAGGATTATAACATTTTCAGGCACTCATATATATATATATATATATATGTGAAAATCGCTCCAGACAAAGCGTGAAACCATTTTATGTAAGGAGCTAAAAGTTTATTAATTCAAGGTCAAAGACTAACCAACCAAGTATTTGAATTCTTACCCAGGAAACAGCAATTTTTCCCCCTTTGTTAGAAACATGGCTCATGGAAAGTGAGGACTAAAAACAAAATAACACAGATTACCTGTAAAAAAATCAAATAAAATAATAATTAGAATACATTTATTCAAGAAAATCATACATTTTAAATTACGGATGGCCCTAATTTCTATATTTATAAAATGATAATGCAACTTTTTTGACTGTCTCTTTTTGTTTTTTCTTTTTTTGACAAACACATTAAATTAATTAAATTTTTTTTTAATTTAATTGGATATTTATTAAAATCATAAATGCAATATTTAAATTAAAATGTAATTTTAAAAATCTTATAATTCAGTTATGAAATTAAATTCATAATGCATTTCTGATTTTTCATAAACAAGTCGGACATTTTAATCTTTTAAAGCTAAAAAAAATTACATAATGAATTACTTTGTAACCCTTCAACCATTGAAATAATTTAAATTGTCAAATAGAAAATCATTTAAACTGGCTTTAAAATTCTTAGTAAATCTATAACTGAATTTAAAAAATTCAAATTTCAAATTTATTTAACTCCAATAATTTTAATACGTTATATTGTGATAAAATTATTTTGTACTAATTCTGTTCAATTAATAATTTCTTAACTAAATTATGATAATTACATTTAACTTTAAAAAATCTTGTTAAAAAAAGATGGACACTCTTACACAATTTGCCTTTAAACTAATTGCTTAATGTTAGGGTAGTGAAAATTCACTAGAAAAGCTTCTCTCAACATATTACGAAACAATACTTGGACTTCGAGCGAGATCACAGTATAGTATCTGTTCTGATGCTGCACTTCATCTTTTCTGTCCTCTGTCAATGGAGGAGAAATCTTTCATGAGCGAAACAATTTTTATTTTTGTTCCTATTCAGAAAGCCCCTTTTTGGAGAGCTGGATTTTCCCCACTTTAAAAATGGACCTTGTGTCTAGCTCTGCCCTCGTGGGTAGACAAGTAAATATGAAAATAATACCAAACAAGGTGGTTAGAGTTAGTTGGCTGTAAGTTTGATTAGCTTTAAGGAAGTGCTCTTATATGTACCTGTCTGTCGATATTCACTCTAATTCTTTTTCTCAAATCTCGGTCAAGTTTTCTCAAATCTCGCTGTCAACCTATAGAGATAACAGAAGTAAATATACAATCCACAATAATTCATACATTTAAAGTTTGAAATCTCCTTTTTGCTTACTTCATCAACAGTCAACACTCTGAGCTATCCGAAGCAGGTGTAAAAGTTTGAAACCCCGTTTTACACTAATTGATATTTTTTGTGTTTAAGATATCTATATCTACCATATAACAACATTTATTAAAGAGCCTCAAAGATACCGCCCCGTCTAAATAAAAAAAACCCAAAAAAAACCTGGCACATATCTCCGAATAGCATCCACGCACCAATGAACCCCCATCTAATTTGTTTTAAATAAAATTTTTAATCCCACAATAGCCCTTCACTCCTTTCCCATCTACGAACTGACTTGCTTCTTTTTGATGCTTAAAATAAATTTCAGTAGGTTTCTATTAACCAATTATTGGTTGTTGTCTAGTCCTCCATCTACCTTCCATTTTGTAGATATACCTTTTTTAAATAAAAATAACATCATACAGTGAATGTGGTATTTTGGTGACTGAAATTAGTTTAGAGAATAGATGAACTTGACAATCGACTCCCCCTCTCCATTTTACCCTAAACCCAATGGAGAAGGATCATAGGTCATTTGGACCATCCATAACTATAAAAGTCTAATTTCATAAATAAATGTGTGCTTAGGTATTATTAGACTGGGCTAGTGTTCAGGAGAGATTGAGAAAGATTATAATTAAAAAAAAAAAAAATTGTTTGTAGCCATCATTTTACAAAGCAAATTTTCACATCATACATTGCATCGTGCTGTATCTAATTCCCAACATGTTGTGCTATAAGATTTATTTTTAAAAATTCCACAGATTTTTCTGAACTTTAAAAGTACATGTTTTCAAAAATATATAATTAAAATGATTGTTTTCTTGGTGAGTTGCCAGTTTTGTTTATTTGGTTGCAATGAAATACCAACGAAAAACTTGAAAACAGTCGATGTAAAATTGTAATTTATGAAAGTATTTTTTAATTTATAGTTTTTGGCACAAAATATAGTAAAAGAAGAAATTGTTTGTATGTAAACTCGTGTGTGTGTTCACTTATATATATCTATAACAATGACAATTCTCAACCTATATACTCACCAAATTTTTAATCTACAGATTTTAAATTTGGTATATAGAGTATTCAGTCATGTGGAAAAATTTTTATGTTTACATCCAGAAAAAAGGGCTGCTAAGGGGTCAAAATTGAAAAATCGGTACGTGGGTGGGAGTGGGGAGGTCATCGGATTTTTTTTCACAAATGTGCATGACTGACTTGTTCAATGACAGATTAATTATGTTAAGAATAAGTCGGTTTGAAACACTTTTTTAAATATGTCAAGCTGGCCTAGTGGTTATTGTACTTGACTTACTATCTTTAAGTTTTGGTTTCGATCTCAGCTAGAATTTTTTTTTTTTTTTTTTTTTTACTTACTAGAAGTGAACTGTTTAGAAAAAACGATATGCACGTCTCAGTTTTTGTATGAATTAAAGTATAATATTTATGCGTATTTTATGATTGGGCAATGCCAGATGATCTGCTAGTGTACATAAAAAGAAGGAGGATACCAAGATGAAGTGACATGACACATGAATAAAACAAACAAATGGAGATTCCATTTACATCATAAATTTTTGCATATCTATTTTTCAAAATTTTTCCCATGTAAATCAGTAAATATGAACTTGCTTTTAAATATAACCGGAATTGTAAAATGTCTTTGATGATTCCTAAAAAGACATGTTTTTCAAAAATAAAAATAAAAAATAGTGCGTGTGTATGTAAAATAAAAAGTGTCTGTGTGTGTGTATATATATATATATATATATATATATATATATATATATATATATATATAATACATAAATATATATATAATGTATATAATATATATATATAATGTATATAATATATATATATAATGTATATAATATATATATATAATGTATATAATATATATATATAATGTATATAATATATATATATATATGTATATAATATATGGATAATATATATATAATGTATATAATATATATATATATATATAATATGTATATAATATATGGATAATATATATATAATGTATATAATATATATATAATTATATAATGTATATAATATATAGATAATATATATATAATGTATATAATGTATATATAATTATATAATATGTATATAATATATATATAATATATATATAATGTATATAATATATATATAATATATATATAATGTATATAATATATATAATGTATATAATATATATATATAATTATATAATATATATTATATATATATAATATATATTATATATATAATATATATTACTAGCATGGGTGCCCGGCGTTGCCCGGGTGTTTGGAGGTGTATGCTGAGCAAAAAAAAAGGGGGTAATTTTTTAAACTTTGACCCCTATTATGACCCCTGAAAATTTATTGTTTTGGGCTCAAATCAAGTTATTAAGTTAGATCCATGTCCACGGAAGCTATATCTAAAATTTAAAGTGTGTAGACCCAAAATTGTCGGAGAAGTTTGGTAGAGTTCTCAAAGCTCAAATCGTTGAACTTTGACCCCTTAATCGCCAAATTTCTGGCTAAAAACCGATCACATAGATTTTTCCAAATCTCAGTACCCTGTATATCAAATTTCGAGTCTGTAGACTAAAAATTGACAGAGTTATTTCGTAGGGAAATGTACACACACACACACACACACACACACACACACACTTTCACTTTTATAGATATATAGATTTAAAATTTGAGTCTGACAGAATGACAAAATTATATTGCAAACCGATATATTAAACAAACGAACTTCAAAGAGACAAATGAACACATAAGTAAAAACAATTTGTATTAGAAAACATTTATTATTCCACGTCTTTTTTTTTACAGACCTGACGACTGAGGTTCGCTCTTAATAAAAATTGTTTTTTATAGTCTTAATTTTGACTTCCTTTTTCATAAAAAACTAAAAAAATATCAAGAAAGAAAAGAAATTTAATTTTATTTTTTCATTAATTTCTTTCTGTGCAAAGCAATTCTTTCAAACTTACTCTGTTTCCAAAATGTTTTTATTTTATTCCCCTCCCCCTTCATTCATTTTCCTCCGCATCCTGGCAAGATTACTGTACACATAGATTCAAAAAAATAGTCAAAAACAAATATATAAATAAATGTTATCAAAGGCAAGATAAGTTACTTTTCTACCTAACTGAATATCTTTTTTGTGTTTTTATTCAATGTAATATATTTATTCAGCTCGAAAAACATACAGTGTTTACCGATGTGTTGGAAAATTCAAGATGGCGTCTCACACCCTCTTTAACACCGTAAGTTTGGGAAAAGGTGTTATAAATAAAAAACTATACAAAATACTATTAAAAACCCGCCGAATATATGTCAACCTATGTCACGGTAACATATATTGAGCGAGTTTTTAACAGTATTTTAACAGGGCACATCGTAAAAACTGACCCATTAATTTTCCTGAAGTAAAAACTATATCGTTTTTAAACTTTTAAAACTGTACATTATAAAAAGAAAACTGTTCGAGTGATTTTTTTTTTTTTTTTTTTTTACATGGGTGTCACCACTTATCAAGGCCCAGAGGCCACTCAAGGATAAGGGTTAATAGGTATACATTAGTCATTGTGATTTTAGCATAGTAAACAGTGGGAATTTTGTAACTTGGATTACTTGAAAAAGAAAACTGTTCGAATGATTGAAAATGAAAACAAAATAACAATGTAAATATATTGATAAGAAAAAAACAAAAACAAACGAAGTTTCCGTTTCAGGAACCCGAGTTTAATTTTATGTCGTAATCATTCAACTCGTTAGCGGTTTTATTCAGCGATTAGGGATAACCATACGACATATCTAATTACCAAAGCGATTTTTTTAAAAAAATTTTTTTTTATTAAAACTAAACCTGTTTAGTTTTAATGAACCAATTTTTTTAAAGCCAACACTTTAGTTATTTTGAGAGCGTGCAACTGCACCCGAAAGGTTGATTAGGAAACTCCAAATCCTTTTATGACTCGGAAAAAAAGGGCTTTTTATCGGCTTAAATGATAAACTAATGTTAAATATTAGTATTTGCCATCGATTCTGAAATAAAATGAAATCCTGACATTGTGATCATTTTTGCAGGTGTTATGTGCCAAATATTGAAATAAGAATGTTTAAATTCAATTATTGTAATTTAAGTCTTTAATTTTAAAGTCGATTTTATTTATAAAATATCTTTTTAGAAATCAATCTCAAAAACAATCTGAACAATAAATCTCTTTTGTTATGGCTAAGTTTTTGTCAAGGGTAGAAATTATAATAAACAAGTATTCATCCATGATGACATTTTACCGATTTCCTGGTTTACAGGTATTCTTGCTAAATTTCTTCGAAAGAATTGACATAAACAATACTTCAACTAAATACGTATATTTCATGCAATAATGACTTTTATTTCTTCTGACTTTTCCTAAACTAAACATAAAACATCGGTTAGGGTTAGTTTAACATTCTGTAAAAGTACCTTCCGTTTTTTTTTTGTTTGTTTTTTTTTTGTACTTCTGCAGAGAAGGTAAAAAACCGATAAAAACTGGATATATTTTTCGTGTTTTTATTCAATTTAACATGTTTATTCAGCTCGAAAAGAATACAGTGTTTACCGATGTGTTGGAAAATTCAAGATGGCGTCTCACACATTCTTTAACACCGTAAGTTTGGGAAAAGGTGTTATAAATAAAAAACTATACAAAATACTATTAAAAACCCGCCGAATATATGTCAACCGATGTCACGGTAACATATATTGAGCGAGTTTTTAACAGTATTTTAACCGGTTTTTTATTTATTACACCTTTTTCCAAACTTACCGTGTTAAAGAGAGAATCGGCCGCCATCTTGAATTTTCCAATACATCGGTAAACACTGTATGCTTTTCGAGCTGAATAAACATGTTAAATTGAATAAAAACACGAAAAATTTGCCTTTGATAACATTTATTTGTTATATATTTGTTTTTTGGCAACTTATTTGAATCTATGTGTACAGTAATACAAACCCGAAATGAATTTAAGACCACGAGTGAAATGAGAAAAAGAAGTCAGCGGGTTTGGTTGCCATAACAACGTGACGGTAGTGAACGTGTGTGTGTGCGTGTGTGCGCGTATTTCGTGTAGTTTAGTTTCGTATAATAGTTTCGTATTTTTTTAATTTGTAAATAACAAGTTATTAAAAAATTAAACCTTTCCAAGATGGACAATAAATAAAGCCATAATATTTTATGGTAAAGGTAAGAGCGTAGAAACTATTGTTTTTTAGGAGATGTGATTATTGGATTAACCAATCAGAAATCGTCTGTGGCACACACACATCTCTGTTTTTATAGATATATAGATAGATAGAAGATAGATATAGATAGATAGAAGATAGAAGATAGATTAAATGTTAAATAGATTTTGTAAATAGTACAGTTGAAATGATTAGAATATTTCCAATATATAATAAGGTCGAGGTAATTAGTTAAAGAGATTTAATATAATGTGATATGCAAATGAGCATAAGTCATTCGATATGGGGGTTGTTTGTAGAATAGTATATAAAGAAATTAGGCAAAGATTCTTATGTCTCTTATAACAGAAACATCCTAAAATGGGTTCTAATGTTTCTCTACCAGGAGAGATCTACCCTCTTACCTCCTTTATATTTCGTTGATGGTGGAGAGCTGTACACACAGACAGAAACACACGAACCCTATTACTTTATAAAAATATAGATGTATATTATATATATAAATTTTATCCACAGGTTTCATCCTTTTTCAGGAATTATAAATGTGGAGGATGATTCTTCTACTAGTTATATATATATATATATATATATATATAAGAGCCAGGTACGTCCAAGGATGGAATACTGTTGCCACATCTGGGCAGAAGCTGCTAGAAAGGACTTGTCCTGCCTTGATAGAGTTCAAAATAGACTTCGTAGCCTCGTAGGAGATGTCCTTTTCTCCTCCTTGCAACCTCTATCTCACAGAAGAGATGTTGCGAGTTTGTCTCTGATGTATCGTTATTTTCATGGAAAGTGTTCAACTGAGCTTCAATCTATGGTCCCCCCTCGCCAAACTTTCACAAGAAACACTCGTCTAGCTGTAAACACTATCAATAATTTCCCCCACTCTTTATCTGTGCCTAAACCTAAACGTAGATTCCATGAACAAAGCTTCTTTCTTAGAACTGCACGCCTGTGGAATTGTCTTCCGTTTTCCTGCTTTCCGGCTGACTACAATATGGTTGTGTTCAAGTCTAAAGTAAATAAGTTCTTAATGAGCCGTTCCATATAAGTTATTAAATTTACCAAATTTTCATTACTAATGATTACTATATTGACCAATTTCTACTGTACACTCTTTAACCCTTATCCTTGAGTGGCCTCTTGGCCTTGATAATGTGGTGATGCCTTTGTAAAAAAAAAAAAAAAAAAAAAAAAAAAAAAGTTGCACGATTTGAACCCCAGTCCAAAGTTACTGAACTTTTCAGTTGTAACTTCTATCATGTGACCAACACAAAAGCCATGAAGAAAAAGAGAATTAAGCAGAATTCTTTTAGTAACCTCTCACAATGGTGTTAAATAACCCAGACAGAACTTTGCATTTAATTGACATCCTGTTATTGATTCTCTTAAAATGCTCGATATTGTGTGGAACTCTAAACAATGTTATGATGAATATTTTTTTTTTTTATTATTCTTATCTGCGTATGAAAAGCTGAATTTTTTTTCTTTGTATTCAATGTTTTATCTTTATTCAAAGACTTCCTCAGGATGACTGATTTTGTAAGGAAAACATGGAAATTAAAATTTGAAAATTCGTGTTGCATCTATAATTTGGAAAAATGTTTTCATTTCTTTTTTTTTTTTTTTTTTTTTTTTTATTCTTTTAGTTTCCCCATTACGGGGATATAATTTTGAACCGAGACGTTCATCAGGACCCCCTCAGTCAGACCACCCTTACCCAGTTTATACAAAGGTAAGAAAATGCTTTCATTTATTTCTTTTATTTTATTTTTGAAGTTAGTGTTTTTCTCATGTTGTCCTATACTACCCAATCCTTCCAGAGCACAGGCGACAAATCTGACTAGATGTCTATTGACAAATATTAAATTGAGAAGAACATCTAAAAGAAAAGCTCTTTTTTATCTATTAACCTGCCATGTTTTGTTTTACTAAATGAAATAGGATTTCTCATCTCAAGTATTCAAAGAAATATTTTCATTTGGAGTATAAATTTATAATTCAGTTGAAATAAATATAAAATTTATTTTAATGTATTATATATTTATGTACAATAAAAAAGACAAATGTTTTGATCCAATAATGTATTATTCAGATTCTTCAACTGCTGTTCTTTTATTCTGTTATTTTCACAATGTTTCGGTCAATCTACCCTCCAACCTTCAAGTGTATCTTGTTGAAATCCGCAAGACTTGTGTCGTAGTGGATAAAGTACTTGGTAAAATTTAGTTGCAGGTTACACTTCTCTGGAGGTTCATGGTTCAATCCTCAGTGTGGACAACACTCAAAATACAATTGCAAATTACTTAGGACTTCTACCCAGTCATGGCTTACAGAATGAGAGCATGATACTCCCATGGATTAAATAAAGGGTTCTGTTCCAAATTCATGCAGATTTTCAAGTTCAGCAGAAAGATTCCAAAGTTCAACACGATAAACCTGAAGAACGGCGGAAGTTATATCGATCAAAACGTTGTGAAAATGACACTCAAGATGAGAACTGTAGTTCAAAGAATACGAATAATCAGTCCTCATCTCAAAAATTTAAAAACCAATACATATTTTCATTTATTTAGCTTTCAAAACTTGTATCCTCAGATGTGGGTCAGAATGTTGTCTATATTTTTAAATATAATTCAAATTTCTTTCAAAATCTCTGAAAATCAAACAGGCATTCAATTATGAGTCTTGATTATGTCATGAAATGGCCTATAGTATAGAACAATATTTGTCTCTTTCCTTGGATCCTCAGGGTCACAGCAAGAATTTAAAATTAATGCTAATTAATTAATGTTAATTCCCACATATATACACTTTTCAGTCTCCATTTTTTTTCCATGTGAAAGATTTTATTTGTTTGAATAAATAATTAATTGCAATTAATACTTATTGTAACTATTTAAGTAAAGTAAGTTTCTTTTTATTTAAAGTTATCTCCCCTTAATTTGAAACTTTTCTTGATAAGAGTTGTGGGGGCTGCGAGGTCACAAACTCCAGAAAAACATGTTGAATGCTGTGGTGAGCAGAGGTTGAAGTCTTCTGATGTAAACCTGCATTTTTGTACATTTACTGCACAGATTGCAAATGCTCAATCTTTGTCTTGAACCAATGATAATAAGTGTAATGATATTTATTTTAACTATTTAAGTGGCATTTTTATTGGTGCTTGTGTAGAATGATATTTTAAACCAACATGAAAATGCTATTACGTACTTGCAGGTCATGTTGAAATGAGTATAAATTACAAAAATTACAAGAAATTATCCTGTAAATGTGCTCAGTGTATTTTTAACAAAAATTGGCCTCAAATTGTGTTTGGACATTGTGGTTTTAATTATGGCAGGACAAAATTATCAATTGCAGTTACCTGCCCTGGATCTTGCAAACTCTTCAACATTAAAACACATAAAATTCGATAAAGCAGTAAATTTCATTTTTATTTGTAATTATTTTTTTAGTGGATCATATTTTTTTTTTTTTTTTTTTTTGTATTTTTTTGGAATCTATGCTAATTTCGACATGATACATAAGTACATAATAATGTTTTCACCTGAAATCCGTTGGTTAAAAATATAACTATTCTGCACAAGTACCATTTTTTTTTTTTATTTAAAGTTATCTCCTTTTGATTTAGAAATTCTGGGAAAAGTTGTGGGTGTCATATCTCAAACCCCAGAAAGACATGATTGTTGAATGATATGGTATGCAGAGGTTGAGGTTTTATGATGTGAACTTATGTTTTTTGTTCGTTTACTGCACAGATCGTGATCATCCAATCTCTGTCCGAATCCGGTACTTGGCCTACACGTCTGTCATGATGTCAATCATGTGGTTTCGGTCACTGCTTTAACAAAATTGTCCTTCTATACAAATTCACAACGAGTTTAAAACCAGTAACAATGCTTTATTTTGAAAGATTACACCGATATTTGACTTCTTCATTTATGTGTAATGTACACAAGTATTTTCTTTTAAAATCTAATCTCAAAATACTGAACCGAATGCAAATTTGTGTGAGGGGAGATAACTCTACTTGTAAACCTTTAAAGACAGATAACCCCTCTTTAATTTTCACAGTAACTAGTGTACATGTACTAGAAAGTAAGGAATTCTTTTACTTATAATTCGGTTTTTGGCCTTTTAAGTATTTGGCTTTTTTATTTTTATTTATTTTGAGGCATGTTTGTAGATTTTTTTCCACTCTCCATCATTATTTATGTATATTTATTTTTTAAAATAAAATTTAATTGAAACTATTAGGGATCTTTTTGGTAGAATTAAAGCCATAGAGTGAATGCAGTATTTTGGTGATGTTATATAGTTTAGAGTAGGTAAGTTTTTGTTATCAAAAGAATGACATTCGATGCCCCACACACACAATTTCCAAAAATTAAATATTGTGTCATTCTTAAGACAAAAAATTGTTTATTGTAATTTTTAAATTGACTTGTTTGCTAGGATCAAAGTGTAGTATTTGTTCATATACTACACTTTATCTGTTCTGTCTTTGGTTAGTGAAGGAGGTAATTTATTTTTAATTTTGTCACAATCCAGAGCACTTTTTTTTAAGAGTTGAATTTTTCTCATTAAAAACCAACCTTATGTCTAACACTGCTCTTGTAGAAAGACAAATTGTGACATGTTGTAAAATCATTAAGAATGACTTTTTTTTATTTTTTTATTATTCTGTCAAATTCCATTAGTAATAGAAGGTTCAATCCATTTAAAGTAACAAAAAATTATACAAGCAAGTTGAAAGCAGGGTTGTGGAGTCTGAAGGAGTCTGAGTCGGACTTGCAAAAATGCTAGGAGTTGGAGTTGAATGTTTTAATCTCTGAAGATTGTCTGTTAATTAGAAGATTTTTAAGATAAGGAGTCAGTCAGAATTTTTGGAATCATAGCAGTTTTAGACCTTGTTCTTTCTAATTCTGAAACCCTGGTTGAAGGATGTGTTGATATTGTTGGAGGATTGATTGAGGATAAAATTGCATAGAAAAGTTCAGTCATCCTATTCATTATAAATTATTTTTGTTTATCATCTGAAAAACTGAAAAGCTTGAAGATAAAAATTGAGCTAAAAGATCTCACATCATTGTAATTTTTTTTTTTTTTGTAACTGACTAGATGTCTATTGACATCAGTTTTCAGGATGTACAGCTAAAATTTTATGTATCTCTGACACAGGATGCATAGCTATTGGTATCAGTGCTACAGTTCTTGTCCAGAATTTCCCCTATATTAAAAAAAAATAAAAATAAAAAATCTGTACTCATGATGGAACAAAAATATCATATTCCAAAAATCACGTAAATTGATCAAGTAGTTTTATTGTTAACTAAGAAAATCAAATTTTATGAGTTATCAAAAAAGGACTCTCACATCTTAAAAAAACAAGGGCAGATAACTAAGATTATTCAAACTTGTAAAATCAGCCTTGTGATGCCTATAATTTCTTAATCACTTAAAATATTTTTAAATGATTTTCTTAATAGAAATAAAATTACTTGATCAAATTAAGTTATTTTTGGAATATGATCTTTTTGTCCCATCATGGTTACGTATGTCAAAGATTTTTCTGTATTTTTGGTTCTTAATATAGAGGGAATTCAGCACAATTCAACTTGTGCTGCTAGTAAAATAGAGCCAATAAATATTGATATAACCCATAGAGTGATAGGTATATGAATGAGAAAGCTAACAAGTAAAACATGGATGGATTGGTTGATGAAGAAAGCTTAAAATATAAGGATGGCTACTTTGATTTATTTATGTGTTCACATAATTTATAAAACGTGCAGTTGTTGCTTCAGTAAGAAATGACATCTAGAGTAGTGATAGGACGATTTCAATATTTTTGATTCCAATACAATTATTATGTTATAAATTTCTTGTGGTGTCCGTTAAACCTCTTTTTGGTGCAGGAGTGAATAATAGGTCCTGAGGTATATCATAATGATCACTGAGGAGATTGTAGACCAAAAATAAGATCAATATGTAGTTGTTGGTACTCAAAGGATTTTTTTTTTTTATTAATCGCCTTTTATAGGGCAGATCCCAGAGACCCTGCACGATTTAAGTAGAATACAATGAAGAAATCAACTGAGAAATTTCTTTAATTACTAGCAAGTCTTATAGAAATTGGCAAATGGTTATTTATGTTAACCTGGCCAGGGATTAGTATTTTCTTGTAGTAAATGAAAGAGTTAACAAATAAAACATGGATGGATTTATTGAGTGAAGAAAGTATGAAAAAAATAAGGATGGCTGCTTTGACTTACTTACGTGTTAACATAATTTGTAAAAGGTGCAGTTATTGCATCAATAGAAAAAGGCGAAAAGACATTTGCAGATAAAACATCTGTTTCCTGTTATTACAAAAAAAGATACATTTTTTTTATTATCACATCTAAAAGATCTTAATGCAAACATTTTCTGAACATGAATTGGCAGGCATACAAAAACAGCTTCAGTTTCTGATCAATTGCAACACTTGTGCATTGCATAGACACGCAAAAAATATGCGACCAGAGATCATATTTTTATTTATTTTATTTTTTTTTGTTTTTATCTCCTCATTCCAAAAAAGGAAAAGGAAATTCCTGGGAGGATTAAATCATGACCACAGCACAAATATTACATGACACTATTAACACCCCCTCCCAAAAAAAAAAAAAAAAAAAAAAAAAGAAGAAATAAGGTAATGCCTAGGAATCTCTGACAACAGAAATGGTATTACACTACTTACCCAAAGGCAGAAGTAATGCTTGTAAGCGTGTTCTTATTACAGTAGAACAGATACTACACCCTATCCTTCCCTTTGAATTGAACATTGAAAGGTAGCAGTTTCAGCTTCAAACAAACTGATGAGAAATCTTTATATTTTTATATATATATATATATATATATATATATAGTTATTACTAATAACTAACTAAATATAAACAAATTAATAAATTATCTATATAAAAGCAACAGAAAAAAGCCTCTTTAACAAAATTACTCCTGACGATGATCATTGAAAACGCTATAGAAAAATAGTTGACAAAAAATTCACTCCGCTCCGTAATATAAAATTTACCAACTGAAACTAAAAGAAATGCTTGGCAGATCAAGAAAATAAACAGTAAAATATATACTCTACAGGGAATTTTATCTTCAATCACACCCCAGAAGTACATGTTCATATAATATTGAATACGATGATGTACGAATGGATAAGTGCTTGCATTAGTAGATGTAGAAAGTTGAGGTAGCAGGAGAAAAGCAGAGGAAGTGATAAAGATGGATTTGAGAGAGTGATTAATAAAGACCTGGACAGAGATAGGTTTGTCTGAAAGTCAATTTCTAAAAGGCCATCCAATGCCTGGTAGCATGTATAATGGACATTAAACTGAATGTGATTGTTGATGAATTGATCTATTTTTATTTTCAAAATTTTACACATCAGATGTATTCAGATTGATGTGCGCACACCCACACAATATTTGACAAGATAATTTATTAATCTAGAAATTAATGATAAAAATCTAGCAGGAATAAAGTAAATTTTACATACCTCCACCTGGCCGGAAGAAATAAAGCTTGGTTTATTATCAAAAATAATTATTGATTCAAAACTGCCTGTAAAGATTATACTATCCAAAAAGGTTAGCTGTGGATGAAAATACCCTGTTGCTAAATAAACGTACTAGGAGTATGGCTACATTGACAGCAAAGACAAAATGCTAGAATATGCACTTATAGGTTGATATGAGTGTCACAAATTATTATATTACAATAGAAAAATGTGAGCATGAAAAGTAATATGGTTAAGTTTAAACATGGAAAAGTAAACAACTAGTTGTTAAACCTGGAAACAAAAAGGACAAGATATTCTAGTAAAAAAATATATAAATTTATAACTTAAAATATTGCAGCATTAAGAATTGATTATATAATGTTATAAATTGAATTAAAAAAAAAATTCTTAGCCATATTACTTTTCATGCTTGCATTTTTTATTGCAATCCATGATTTTTCTTGGCTTCCAATAAATTCACTTGTTCTTTGTTTGATTTCAGTCTTATTTCCGCCCCCCCCCCATAAACACATATGTAATAACAATGTATGTCACTCGTTTGCTTTCAATAAAATCCCCCGAATTATCTCCTTTTCATGCTTTCATTAGTGAATTAGTAGCAACAGTAGTTGCTGAAGCGATGTGGTTGCTATGGAAGCCAGTCACAAAAAACGTTGCTCACCTTATATTTTTTTACGATTTTGAACACCAGAAAATTCATCATAACTTTCGTTTTACTGAACAAAAATTGAAAATTATTTTTTTCACAATATAGCTGAGGGATGATCTATAAACTGTAATAATTGTTTGAAATTTGGTCAAAAAATGAGTGAGCGATGAAGCTTTAAAGCAGTTCTAAATGGCTAAAACTGCCACTTAACCATATATTCAAACACGGTAGTGTTTGAATGATAAACTAAGCCGAAATAAAGATTGATAATAAACTGGAAAACCATTTCATTAATTTCTGTGCATTTTCCTACATCACTAATCCCTACTCGTTCACTGCCATCGACAATAAAGATATGCCATATTTTTATGCATCAGTGTTAGAAGTCATTCTTTGAAGTACAGAAGAAATATAACAATGGTAAGAATGTTCACTAATCGTCCAGGGTTCAATTCTTAGTCGAATCATAGTAAAGATTAAAAAAAAAAATGGTACATTATACATCTCCTCCCCTTGTTTAAAACTCAGGGTGAAGATCAAGAATAAGTTGAGACATTATAAGAAAAGAGTGATGCACTCCTCCACACTTTGATGTAGCTGTGTGTGTGGTATATTATTCATACTTTTAACTATTTTTCTTCCCCCGCCCCCTCCCCGATTAAAAAAAAAAAGCACTCTAGCAATTGCTGTGTGCGCTCTTTCCTCATGCCAACAACAATGAGGATGTTTCATTATATTTCTATACATAAGTTTTTGTATTGACGCTTTTGAGCACAGAACCAATAGAACAATTGTACACTACTACAGTTTAACCTCCTCTCATATTTTTCTTGTGGCAGAATTATTTCAAAAATTTTATTCCTAAACTCCAAGTAATTTCTTGGCACGAAAGTATTTTGTATTTCTATTTTCATACAAACATTTGTGAAAGCAAAAACTTAACACCAAAGTCGTCTGCCAAAAATACTTGCCAAAATATTGAACAGAGTGTTTCCATTTTTGAATTTTGCCACACAATACAAAAATTGTTTTTGACAATGTTATATATGGATTCTCTCGTCGATTTTTATGTATGAGGGTCACGCAACAATTAAGTTGTCCAAAATCTACACAGATGATTTGTTCCTATTTACAATGCTCCCCCCCCCCCACGGGACAGAGTTGGACACCAGAGTCGTTTTTTAAAGTGGAGAAAAGGAACAAAAATTAAAATGGTCTCAGTCGTGAAGGATTTCTCCTCCACTGACAGAGAACAAGAAATTGAAGTGCAGCATCTGAAGAACAGATACTACACTTTGCGTGAAAGCTTCTGTAGAACTATCCACACATTTTGGAGCAACTGCTAATATCAGTCTGTGCAATCGAATGCTGCAGACATTCGGTTTTATATTAGTTTTCTCCGAGATGCATGTCTTAACAAAGTTTGAAGGTGCATCTCTCCTAGTTTTTTTTTTGTTTTTTTGCTTTTATATTGCACCCCCTGATACAAATCAGGAAATTTTTGATGTCCCGGTGCAGTACATACAATACCTAGTATTCTCAAATAGTCACCCATCTGATACTTGCCAGGCTCAATGTTGCTTAACTTTGATGATCTAACGAGAACCAGTGTGTCAACATGATTATGGCACACACACACACACATATATATATATATATATATATATATATATATGGAAAGAGAGAGAGAGAGAAAAACTGGAAGAATTTCCATCCCAGAAATGAGTAAAATTCATTTCTCGTACAGAAGTTTTGCACCACTTTCATGTAAACTTACAAAGATTCATGTTAAGATATAATGATATGAAAACGTTATGTTTAGAATCCATCTTCCAATTCTGATCAAAATCCATTACATGATTTGAATTCTAGAAAATATCTCAAATTTTAGGCTTAAGCTTATGAGGTCTTAAGAAAAAACTGAGATTCGGGGAATCTTGCTTAATTGGTGTCTAGTTGAAATCTGTAGTATTTGAACTTTCAGATCGTAGATAGTGCTCATATATTCTTTAAAAACACTTTAAAATACTTCAAAGAAACTGAAATTTACTGACTTTGTATTAAACTAAATATCGTCCATATTACTAACAGCTGTGTTCACAAATTAATAATAATCAGTTTATTAGTTTACAAATGAATTTTGTATATGCAAATATATAAACATATACGCATACCTAATTTTATATATATCATGAAAATCACCTCAAAAACAGTCATTTAAATATGAATTTAGAAACCAAATTGAATTAAGGTAGCAGACATTTTTGCATATAAAGAGCTCGATATCCTTTTATATAGAACTTGTGATGCTGATAACCAGACCTCAACTGGATGAGTATGAAGAGTATCGAGACCATGATTGGGCTTCTTGCCATTCGAATTCTAGTGAAGACCAATGATCGTTTTCAGTGAGAAATCAATGGTAAGCAGCTGTCGTGATAATGCAAAGTTTGTGAAACAGGTGGTGAATGCTTGAAATCTGAGGAAACTTGTTGTCACACCCAGGCACCCTTTCCATGGGATAATCGTTTCTCTTTGATACTATTCAAGATCAGACCCCTTTTCACTCTATACCCTGCCCAGGAACAGACCAGTGTCTGAGGCGCACCTAAGAGGTGAACCCCTTAATATCGCTGTGGCCTGCCCAGGTGTGAATCCCTTGCCATTTCTGTGGCTCGTACTGAAGGGGATTTAATATCATTGGGAAAAAACTTTTTTTCTCTATGACCAGTTAGGGAGCAGACCCTTCTTTTCTACAGGGGTGGACCAATTCTCTCTGTAGTCCCTTAATCTCTCCCTGGCCAGTTTGGGGAGCAGACAGTTAATTTCTCCGTGGCCGGCCTGGGGAGCAGACAGTTATTCTCTGTGGGCAGCTTGAGGAGCAGACAGTTATTCTCTCTGTGGCCAGCTTGGGGAGCTAACAGTTATTCTCTCCATGGCCGGCTTGGGGAGCAGACAGTTATTCTTTCCATGGCCGGCTTGGGGAGCAGACAGTTATTCTCTCTGTGGCCAGCTTGGGGAGCTAACAGTTATTCTCTCCATGGCCGGCTTGGGGAGCAGACAGTTATTCTTTCCATGGCCGGCTTGGGGAGCAGACAGTTATTCTCTCCATGGCCTGCTTGGGAAGTTCAGTAGCTTTTTTTTTTTTTTTTTTTTTTTTTTTTTAATTCTTTGGGAGAAACATGAAATCTAGAGCTTTTATGAAATGTATAAACATTTGCATGAAATGTACACATAAAGAATTATCTTTTACTTAACTTTAGAATTATTTATAGAAATACCTTGATTTAAAAATTAAATTTTTCATTTTCTTTGTTTCTATTTTTTTAATTTGTTGTATTAAAAAAAAAACTAAAATACGAAATTTAATGAGAATTTTAAATTCATTTTCTATAATTTTATATTTTTACCGAAACCACTTTTATATAATTTTCCTTCATAAATACACCAATTTTTAATTTTTATTTTAGTGAGAGTTGAGGACATTCATTGTATTGAGAGAAATAATATGAAAATGATACAATGGATGTGTGATGTGGAACTTAGATCTGATGACCTCAGAGGAAGATAAAACCTGGGCAGTATAAGGAGATGTGTGCAAAATAGGAAACCTTGATAATATGACCACATTAAAAGACAGGAGTGCTTAGGTTAGTAGATGGAAAACAGTTGAGGCAGTTGTTAGACAAAGACAGTTAAGTGATCAGGATGAACTTGAGAGAAAGGGGGATAAATAAAGACCGGGTCAGAGATAGATTAGCTTAGAAGCCAATTTCTAAAAGTCGTTCAACACATGCCAGCATGTAAAACAGATATTAAACCAAATATGATGATAAACAAATGGATGAAAGTATTTACGTTAGTGGATGTAGAACAGTTGAGGTAGCATCGGCAGTTGGCAGGTGATGGAAAACGAAAACACGGGAGGAAGTGATAAGGATGGATTTTAGAAAAAGAGGAATGAATAAAAACCTGGCTAGAGATAGGTTAATTTTAAAGTTTCTAAAAGCCGCCCAACACATGCCAGCAAGTAAAGCGGTTAGCTGAATATGAGGATGAGTCTTATTTTTTATCGGTGGTTGTAGTAGAGGGGTATTTATTTATAATCATTTTTGATGTGTCATGTTACTTGATGAAATTACAAGTAATTGATATCCAAACTTTTGAAGCCTACTTTTCTTGTGATTAATATATCCAGGTGGAAAGAACTAATATCAGTAGAGATAAAGCTTCCTATATATTTCTCTTTTTTTATAAAATACAACTATTACATTACATGTGAATATGAGTCTTAAAATTAAACCTTTCTCTGTCTATTTTGCAGTAACATTTTTTTAGTATAGATAGCTAAAAAAAAAAAAAAAAAAAAAACTATTAAGATTTCACAAAACTCCACAAAGTTTTTTCCTGCGATCTACTGACAAGGACCAATTCATAATTATTTTTCATCTGCATGTAACAGGACTATGCAGCATCGTTAATTATATATATATAATCAGAATGAGGTTTTTCTATATATATATATAAGAATATAACATTGCAGTGAGTTTCTATTTTTTTTTTTTTTATTTCCCCAACGCTATCCTGTAAAACTGTACAGTTTTTATTCAGTATGAACCTTGAAATTATACCTTTCTCTGCCTACCTTGCAGTTTAACATGATTTTTCTTAGCATAGAGGCTTAAAAAAATCAACTGTATTACGATTTGAAAAAACTCCAGTTTTTGTCCGCGCTCTACTACTGACAAGAACGAATCCATTTTGATTATTTTTCAACTGCATGGAACAGAACCAACCCCTTCATACAGTATCATTAGTTATAATATCTCAAAGTGAAAAAGATGACTTATTGCAGTGAGTTTTATTTTATTTTTTTGTTCCCGAACGCTGTCCTGTAAAACTGTACAGTTTTTATTCGGTATGACAAACTATGTACCAAAAATAAACAGCGCTTCCATGATCAAAGTTTTCTTCCAACATTTTCCCTTCTGTGATGAAATGCAATACTGCAGGGCTGCTTCCCAGATGAGTAAAACATGGTCATTTTTAAGTTCAATATTAACAAATTCTTGTCACAATCTATTTCAACCAATCGTCTCCCAGTTTTGCAAGGTGTTGTTCCTCGTCAACTGACAATCCCATTAACCCTTATCCTCAAGTGGTTTCTCGGCCTTGATAAGCGAAACTGCTTTCTTTTCTTTTTTTTTCTTTTTGTTTTTATTTCACGTTTCTTCAAGAAAAAAAAAAGAGCTGGATATAACTCTGGAAATGTATACTTTATAAATACAGGATTTAATTCATAATGGTAGGTATTTTATTTATTTATTTATTTTTCAAGCATATTTGAGACTGTAATGGAAGGCCTACTGTATGTTATCTGATAATGAATGAGGACTCCCGGGCACTCATGAGTTCTGCTCACAGTTCTCAACCCTATTATTATTATTAATATTAATACAGGGTGACCCAAAAAAAACAGGACATTCAATTGTTTTTCTAAGCATTTTACAGTCAACGGAGAAAAAAAGGCCAAAGACCCTAGTGTTTTGATGTGATGTTTTGAATATAATAAACTAGTTATGACCAAAGTTTCTTTCATTCGGACAAAACACTAAGAAACGGAGCCTAATTAGAGTTGGGGCCAGTTATTTTTTTTTTTTTGTTTTTTTTTTTTTTGGATCACCCTGTATTATTATATTTTGTAATATTCAGGTTTTTATTTTCTTTCGTATTTTACTCTCTTTCTCTTATATTACTGCTACTACTACTACTACTAAAACCTTTTGCCTTCATCATTTATATTTGTCATCCTGTCATTTTCTTATTCTTCTCTTACTATTCCTCCCTCTATTTATCACATCACTTGTCGCCTCTTTTGCCTCCCCTAAAATAATAAATGTTCAAATAAGCAAAATTATAAGAATTTTAATATTATATAGAAAAAGACTCCAGTTGCATGATTGCCTGTCCTGTTATTGGAATGGCCTTGGTTTTTACTACTAATATATATAAGACTAGCTTTGGTGCCCAGTGTTTCCCGGGTGTTTGGAGGTGTGTGTTGGGCAAAAAAAAAAAAAAAAAGTGGTAGTAGGCAGGGAGGCTGGAACCCGTACCATGAAGGAGGAAAAGAATGCAAAAAAAAAATTTGACATCTTTGCCGTTGCATCCATCGCCAAACCGGAAATGATGAAAGTTTAAATTAAGGCTAGTCAATCGAAAAGAGGGGATAACTTTCGAAAATATTGGCAAAAAACCCGACCCCCTTCCCTTGTAGAAAAGTGCCCAGTTGAGGATGAAGGAATTAATGCAAATTTTTCGATATTTGTCGTTCGAAGGGTCGAGTTTCAAAATGGTACCGATCTCGTGAAAATCTGTTGCCTCTGTCGAAAGTTTTAGGTAGACATGCATACATACATACATTTAAACAGATGAGATTTATATTATAGATGGCTGTTTAACATGATCTGTAATTCGATTGTATATATCTGTAAAGGTCTTTCCTATGGATATCACCTTTTAATGAATTTGTTTCTGGCTTTCCTTCGTTACTTTGGATTTACTTCATCCTTTTTGTTTCGTCTGTTTGAAATAATTTGTAAGAATATCTATTTGTCTCTGATGAGTTGTTTGATGGCAAAATTTCCCAACACTGCAATGAAATGCATGTCAGGCACTTGTGAAAAACATATGCATTCGATAAATAACATAATTTTACATTTTAAAAATAATTCAACAAAAATCAAGATTGTGAACCGATTCTGTTTTTTAGTCATTGGAATATAACTCACTACTGTATATATATATATATATATATATATATATATATATATATATATATATATATATATATATATATGAATGAACTTTTTTAAGAAAATTTTTGGACGATTGTTTGATTTATTTTGTTTATAATTATTGAACAATTCAATTATATAGTGACTGTAATGTATTGATAAAAAACTATTGTGTTGATGAGGAAATTTAATTTTACCGTATATTCGCAAACTTATAATTTAAATGTACTTTATGATATAATACAGAATCTCTGCTGAAATAAATTTGATGGATTACAATCTTCCAGAATGAAATTTTCTCTAATCAGTGAGAGTAAAGTGTTAGCAGCTAAAAAGATTTCTGCTGCAAGACTGGAAATCTTGCATCCTGTAGAAAACTCCAAACATTAGGTTTCTCATCCTTTCATAGGGATCTCCTTGAACAGCACACAATCATTTAAAGCCTAACAATTCTTTCAAGTTTTTTTTCTTTTACATGAAACTTTTACAAAATATATAAAACTAAACTAGGAAATTTGACTTAAAAATTACAACAATATGAACAAATTTTTTTTTTTTTTTTTTTTTTTTATTAATAATGACAAAAAATAGTTTTAAATAGAATCCAGTTTTTATTTTTTCATAGTATATTCACAAACTTATAATTGAAATGTAATTTATAATATAATACAGAATCTCAGGCGAAATAAATTTGATAGGTTAGAATCCTTTTTCAGAATGAAATTTTCTCGGATCAATCAGAGTAAAGTGTTAGCAGTTAAAAAATGTTTGCTAACTGACTGGAAATTTTGCCTCCAGCAAAAAAATCCAGATGTTAGATCTCTTGGCATGTTATAAGAATGGTATTGAAGAAAAAGTTCATTCTACTTCATGTATGAGATTAAAGTGTTCTAATTTATCATAAACTATGGAATTTAAGTTTAAGTAAGATTAATACACATGCACAATAAAAGAAAATATGTGTTGCTACTGTTGTCATACAAGATTTATCTCCCTTAGCACACAATCATTTTGGGCTTAACAATTTTCTCAGATCAATTATAGTAGAGTGAAAGTAAAAGAATCCAAATGTTAGATCTCTTGACCTGTTATAGGGATGACCTTGGTATAAATTACTTTATTATACATCAAAGCATCTCTAAGAACCTCTGTGTATCATGCTTTAAATTTGAAATAGCATTTTTAATTGCTGTTATTGCCTACATAGTCCCAGATATTTTGCTCAAAGTAGGTATCCCAAACCCAAATTTTATTTTCATTAATGTGGCCACATAAATCTTTGCAAAACAAACAATGATATCAAATTTATTTTTGTAGCTGCGTTAACCACCAAATTATCATCGTTCAAGGTTTGCTGGAAATTAAAAAAAATTGTTTGTGTGCTATTGGTCCAAAAGCCATGTAAAAATGCAGATTTGAACAAGTGAAAAATCCTTATATATGGAAGCAATAATTATTAGATCAAATCAGCCTAAAAATTTGACAAAAATAAGATTAGCCATTAAAAAAAAGTGCAAAAATAACATGGAAGTGCAATTTTGACTTAATGATTCATTTCAACAGCTAACACATTTAATCTTTGTTCATACCACAGTTAATTTTCTTTTTCTTTTTAATAGTAAATTAATAATACAAAAATGACACAGAAGCACAACTTTGTCCATATTTCATTTCAACAGCTATTCATAAACCCATGTTTGGGGACCTCAACATTTATGGCCTTCATTAGTGAAATCAGGAATGGATCAATGGAATCAATTGCGGTTGGAAAAGTTAAAAATCATGGAGGTTGGAATTAATTTTCACAGTGTATAATCAAACATGCAGACTTTGAAAAAGTGAAAAAATATTACACATGTATTATATCACTTTGTCGTATATCAAAATTAATCGTGTATGGAAGTAATAATTATTAGATCAAGTCAGCCTAAACATTGGACAAAATCGGATTACCTCTTGAAAAAAATGTACATAAATCACACAGAAACACAACTTTGCCTGTTCATTTCATTTCAACAGCTAACACATTGAATCTTCATAATATGACTCCTTGCACATTAGAGATCAACCTCGATTGTTAAATCAATAAAAAAAAAAATTATGACAAAAATTTCTTTTGTTGTGAAAGATAATTTAAACTTTATATTAAGCGCATGTAGATGATTGGCTATTTTCTTTAAGATGTGACTATTTTTATATGTATAGCGACATATGATATTGTGTGCATAACAAAAACATCAATATATAAAAAAAAAGTCGCCTGTCACTGAAAATAGTAACCTAACATGAAGTAACCTGGAAAAAAACTATTAATAATCTATATATATAAAAGCAGAACTGTATCTATGTTTGTATGTGTGTTCGCTTTTTCTGTATGTCTACAAAAGGTTTCTTTCAGAGAAGCGGTCGCTCGCTTCACGACTTTTTAAAACTTTTTATATCACATATAAGTCGTAATATTTCGCAGTTAACAACACTTAATTCGCCGGACCTATTATAACAAAGGTTCATATAAAATTTCAGACAGCTCAGCTAGTAGTTTCCGAGAAAACGTGCCACAGACAGACAAAGAAATATGATATAGATATGCTGTCAAAAACGAGCAAGCCAAACCAATCTGTTCATTATCTATCAAAAATCATAACCAAATATATTTTTCTTTGTTTTTAACTAAATTAATAATGAAGGGAATTTTTCTCATCTACTTAGAATTCCCTTCGGCCATTGTAGTCTATTAACTTACTTTTCTGAACACATTTTTTTTTTCATCAGATGTACCAAAAAGTTAATTAGTGTTAAATGGTTTCTATTCTTGCTAATGGCATTGCTGTTCGTCTTCTGCGATCTCTCTTTGAATCGCAGAAATCGACATGTGTAACGATGCAGCACAGGTTAAAAATAGTTTGTTGGCATGCGTTGCAAAAACGGATCCCGACTTCTACTTGGTTACCTTTCTCACTAGACTGACTTTCACAAAAAAAAAAAAAAATGAGAGCACAGTTATGTTTTTCACTTTTATATGCTACGTAAAAACTGTATATATACCTAATTGCCCAAAGAATCTATTATGGAGGTCGGGAGGTGCATTAGAAGATTACAAATTGTACTTTTGGGGATAGGATCTAAGTGTAATATCTGTTCTGATATAACACTTTTATCTTTTCTATCTTCGGTTAGTGGAGGAGAAATACTTCTAGACTTATTTTTGTCTCAATCTATAAAGGAAAATAAAATAAATCTCCCCAAAAAAGAGCATCATTAATAATTACTACACTACCATCTTATATTCATTAATCCTTATCCTTAAGTGGCCTTTGAGCCTTGATAAGTGGTGACTCCCAAGTAAAAAAAAAATTTTTAATTTATTATAGAAATATAATTCTTGCAATCTTAAATCTTCTCATATGCATTGTTCATCTGTCAATCTGTCCATCGGCAAACAAGTTTTTAGTTTTGATAAGTGTTAATTCATTAGTAAAAAGAATAACAATAATAAAAAGGAACCATTGTGAAATCAGTTGATACTGTTCCCAGGCGTCTAGAAAAGCTGGTGTCGAATGCTGGCAGCCATATTAAATTGTAAATAAAACATCATGCTATACACTTTCTTATATTCATTTCTTGTAAGAATTACATTTCTTGTAAGAATTATATTTCAGTAACTCAAGTGTTTCAACAAGCAGGGAGACCAAGGATGGAGTACTGCTACCACATCTGGACAGGAACTGCTAAAAATAGCCCATCCTGCCTTGACAGAGTACAAAATAAACTTTGTGGCTTAGTGGGGATGCCCTTTTCTCTTCCCTGCAACCTCTCTCCCACAGAAGAGATGTTGCGAGCCTGTCTTTGTTTTATCGTTATTTCCATGGCAAGTTCTTGTCCGAACTCCAATCTCTGGTCCCCCCTCGCCAATCTTTCACAATAAACACCCGTCTAGCTGAAACCACTGTCAATAATTTTCCCCACTCTTTATCTGTGCCTAAATCAAAACGTAGATTCCATGAACAAAGCTTCTTTCTTAGAAATGCACGCCTGTGAAACTCTCTTCCGTTTGCCTGTTTCCCACCTGACTACAATTTGGATGTCTTCAAGTCCAACATAAACAAATTCCTGATAAACCACCCCCTTAAGTAACTCCAATACTAACGATTACCACGATACTATCCCATTGATTACTGTACATTCAATAACCCTTATCCGCGAGTGGCTTCCGGGCTTTGATAAGTGGTGACTACCATGTAAAAAAAAAAAAAAAAAAAAAAAAAAAAAAAAAAAAGCTTCCAATATTTTTATTGTCATCAAAATCAGTGAAATCACCTATTATTTTTTTTATTTTTATTTTTTTTTTCAATCAAATCGATTGCCTGCTCTAGGCAGGGACCCACTTCATGCACCAAGAGAAAGCTTCACATACTTCCCTACAGTGACTTAGTCCACAATACATTGCACTGTAAAGAAGTAAAGTATAATATGACAGTCAAATATGGTTCAATTACGCTCTAAATAGAAACATTCATTTTGAACATGCCCATCTTATCAAAGAACCTACTTTTCATTTTATACGCCAGGCTCTTCTGCTTGTACAGTGATAAAACTTTTCAAATGTTCATGTGATGTTAGGCTGTATAAGAGTGTTAACTTTGATCAAAATCGGATTGTTCCTTTTTAAATTAGATATTTTTGATCATCGATTTTTGACACAAAACCTAAAAACACCTACCAGACAAATAAAGTGCATTTGTGTAAAATTAGAAGAAAAAAATAGTCTGGCAGTTTCGGAGTACATAGAGAACAAACTCACAGATATACACATACAAAGTGCCTTTTATATATAAGTATAGATAATAAATTACAAGCACTTAATGATAGGAATTAATTTCCAGTCATCCTGTGAAGTGCTCCTTTTTGGGAGCTATATTTTACCTACATTAAAATTGTAAACAAATCAACATATTTGATTTTTGTTACATCACCAAAAAATTCTAGAATTATCCAATTAGAATGAAATTTCCAATATTTCATCTTTTCCTTCATCTTTGTTGTTGTTGTTATGTTATTGTATCTTTCTAATCTATTAAGTTATATTTTCGGATTTACAAACACAAGCCTAAATTCTCTTTAAGATATTCTTTTATGTTATTGTTCTTTGCTAAACTTTATTTTTTCAAAATCCTTAATCTGACCAATTTCTAAAAAAAACTGATAAAACCTTTTAAAATCACTCTCAAATAAAACTCAAGGGAGATAACTCATTTGAATAATACAACCAGAGTTGTCTACTGCTAAAATATGTTCTTTAATATTTTGAAACAATATGCAAACAAATGAAATAATTAAAAACTTTATCTTTTCTATCTTCAAAGTTAATCTTTATATTTGTCCCAATCCAGAGTGTATATTTTTGAGAAGTTGGATTAAAAACCGATCTTGTGTCTAACACTATCCTTGTGGGGAGACAAGTAAATAAAAACTACAAATTGTAAACAAATATAAAATAAAAAAAGAACAGAAAAAATTCTTAGAATTATTTAATTTTGAATTAAATTTTCAGCATTTCTTCATTTTTATCTTGATCTTTATCCATTCTGTTTTTTTGTTTTTTTTTTCGTCTTTTTCATTTCTATTATCTTGATCTACATCATCGGCATAGTTTTCCTCTTCATCATCTTTGTCTTCATAATCATCATCGTCTTCGTTTTTGTTGTCATTTTCATCTTCGTCTTTTTCATCTTTTTTTTTCTTCGTCTTTATTTTCGTCTTTTTCATCTTCGTCTGATCAAGTCAATTGAGCCTACCGATGTTGCAGCAGGGCAAGAGTGTTACATAACAAGTCTTAATTAGAGAAGTGATTGATGATTGAAAAGTGACAATTTAACCTTTAACAGAAGTTGGCGAAACCATGTGACTTCGGAGGAAAGATCTTCCTCGTTTCGGTTGACAACTTTAGCAACGTCATACACAAAATGTAGTTTTTCTCCGAAAATCCCTAGTGAAGATTGAGGTGATCCTGCACAATATAACTAGGTGTAACAGGATTCTATCTGTTTATCTTTCTTTTTCTTCAAAGGGCAGTTTGCTCTCCATGCAATCTGATCCAAACAGTTGATATCAGTCATGCTATATGCAATCAAATCGCTTTTTTTTTTACAGTCAGGCAAAGTCTTCTTTGTTCTACTATGCACCATCATGCCTGGAATATTCATGTCAACAAATTCTTGTCGAGCCATCCTCTTAATCAAATTCTGTCTTGTTTCAACCATTATCTCTTATCCACATAGCATTCTTTCACTCTCCACTTGACACTAATCGTTATCGAGTGGCTTTTTGGCCTTGATAATACAGAATTTTGTTTTTGTTTTGTTTTTTGTTTAGAATGTTGATTCTTCAGAGATTAAAAAAAGCTGATGCTGACTATTCTTACGAGTTCGACTTTTTCCAAAATCTCCAACTTCGATTCCCCAAGCATAATTAAACCTGATTAGACTCACCTTAAGAATATGTTTTCTTATTTAGTTTGTAACCCATGAACACATCAAAATATATTGGATGAAAGAACTATACAGATGAAAGTTGTTTCCATTCATTTTAATGTTATACTAGACGAGGGGGGGGAGTATGAGAGCATCCAATCGTATTTAAACTATCTCCCGTTTTCGGTACTAGAACTTATACTTGAGTCTTTGGAGCATACAATCAAGAAGTTGGTTCCAGATAGAATTCTGCCCACCACTACACCTAATAGCACTAATTCATTTTAATAAGTCCTGATATCATAGATATATTATGTGTTTATTTACATTTTTTTTTTCATTGCTTCAAGGAATTTCTAAAGAAATATATTTGCCAAGGAATAACTGAAAAACCTAATCAACTTAACCAGATCAAAGGTGAAAACAATAGTCAATAATTTAGAGTAATAAAAAAATAAAAAAAAACACGCTCCAAAATTACCACTCTTTGCAACCTGTTACCGTTTGGATAAAAGTAACTTTGCAAGGTTAATTACTGTTTAGTGGCTTTGTTGAAAAAAAAAGAATATGCATAGCAACCTACACTCATGCATGGGATGGCTAGCGATTCACAATTCCACTGCCACAGACGAACCCTTTGTAAGCAAAAGAGTATCGCATAATATTCTATCAATTTCTATTCTTTTTTTTATTTTATTTATTTATTTTTTTGTTTTGTTGAATGTTCTTGCATTCATTTCATCATTAGTCGTATTCAACCGGCGTTGTCAGGGTGGAGATATAATTCCACACAATCATGTTTATAATTTTTGCTTTTTTAAAGATAGTTTAAAACAACACTTGCAATATAAGGTTAAATAATAAAGAAAATGTTAGCATGGTGTTTTTTCTTTTCTTTTTTTTTTTTTTGTTAGCTATTTGTGAACGCTCCATTTTTTTTTATAAACAACTGTAAAACCATGGCTTTTACAAATCAAAACAAATTCATTATTTATTTCAAATCCTTAAAATACCAATAAAAATTAAATTCTTAAACTTTTTTAAAAGTATCTTCACTGAGATATCTATATTATATTTCTATATGTCTATCTGTCCATTCCATTTTTTTTATTGGAAAATACTGGTCTTATCTGGCTATAATTTTGTATGGATCTTTATAAGGTGTGGCGAACTGTTATGGTATCCATTCGATGCACATTAGGGGTTAGTATTTAATGTAAAACTAAGCACAAGTTTAACCATATTCAACCGTTCTAAATCGATGGCTTATGATTTTTGCTCCGTTTTCAGCAGACTATAAAGTTACATTCTTTGTTTGATTTCATTTTCGTTTTGTGAATCAAAGAAAAATCTTTTTTAAGAATGAATTTCAAGCCTATACGTTCTAATATATCTAAATTATTTTATGGGTGTAACCACTAACTTCCTTTAGTGACCCCAGATGGAATCAAGGGAAAATTTCAATAGCATTTTTAGCTTTTGTGAAAAATTGAGTGACTACAATTAAACTACTAATTTTACAAATAACTAGCTAAAATACCCATACTTTGCATAGCAAAGTCCCGATATTAACTTTTGACCTTGAAAAATAGTGTGCACCATCCCTAGGTGGGAGATTATCATCATGCTAAGTTTTGGTCATGATCGGTCCAGTGGTGTGGGCTGTAGGAGAGTATATATACAGAGGCTATGACCTTGACCTTTTGACCTTATTGAAAAATGGTGTGCATCCCTAGGTGGGGGACTATCATGCCAGGTTTGGTCATGATCGATCCAGTGGTTTAGGTGGTAGGAAAGTTGTACATACAGACACACACTCATGAATGCTACTACTTTATACATATAGATAATCTAATGATAGAAGACATTTTTATTTCAAGGCAATGATTTAAACCTGTTTTGTTTAGGATACTGATAAAAAACTGAGTTTGGATTTTTGTTAGAGGTGTCTTATGATATATATAAAATCATATTTTTACACTACAGTGTTTAGAAGAAGCAAATATTAAATAATATAAGTCTCACCTGTCTGTTTCAATGTATGCATGTATCCATGTATATATGTATGTCTGCCTAAAACTTTTGACAAAGGTGACGGATTTTCACGAGATCGGTATCGTTTTGAAGCTCGACCCTTCAGATGACAAATATCTGAAAATTGGCTAAAAAGATTAATTCCTTCACCCTCAACTGGGCACTTTTCTACAGGGAGGGGTCGCTTTTTTCGCCGATATTTTCTAAAATCGTCCCCTCTTTTCGGTTGACTAGCATTAATTGAAACCTACGTCACTTCCGATTTGGCGATGGGTGCAACAGTAAAGACATCACTTTTTTTTTTTTTTTTTTTTTTTTCACGTTTTTTTCCTGCTTTGCGGTATGGGTTCGAGCCTGCCTGCCTGCCTACTACCACTTTTTTTTTTTTTTTGCTCAACACACACCTCCAAACACTTGGGCAGCGCCGGGCACCTAGGCTACTTGTGTTCTAAATGTTGATTTATCAAAATATTTTTAAATGTAATATTTCTTAAATATGTCTAAAGACTAGGAGAGCGCATGTGAAAGGGAGATAACCAATGAATTGTTAGCTTATTTATTAAGCACTAGCAGGGAGACCCGACGTTGCTGAGGATTGATTAATGATCATCAAATGTTTCACACATCTATATTTTTATTTTTAGCAAAATTGGTGAAATCACTCATTTTTCAATCAAATCGATTGATTGCCTGCTCCAGTTGGGGATCCATCGCAATGCACCAGGAGGAAGGAGGAAGCTTCACTGTTGATTTTATAAAATTAGTTTATATAATGGCTTGAATTTAAGTTTAAAATGCAAAAGTCAAGTATTATAGTTCAATTGTGCTCCAAACAGAAACATTCATTTCTAATGCACCCCTGTCATATCAAAGAATTTACTGTTTATTTCATATGCCCAACCTTTTGACTTGTGTGATAATAAAATTTTTCCAAAGCACTTGTGATGTGAGGCTGTATAAAAGTGTTAACTTTGGTCAAAATCGGCTGTTTCTTCTTTCATGGGATTGTTTTGATTATTGATACTTATCGAAAACATTCTGATACAAAACCTATTTAAGAACACTGCCAGATACATAAAATACATTTGTGAGAATTTCTTCAGATTCTATAGGGAACAAACTCGCACGAGATCTTCAACTTTATAATAAAGAGAAATGTGCAGTTAGTTGTGTGTGTGTATATATATATATATATATATATATATATATATATATGTATCCGTTCCATCACGCAAAAGTCTGTCTAATAAATAAAGGAGAGACCGCAAATCTATTTCCATAATGAAATGTTTTGATTCTTTTTGTTATCTTTCTGCTTTCTATACTGATTTATACGCTTTTCTTTTTTATTTTATTTTTTTAAACTTTCCAGTTTGCGACGTTTTATTTTATTTATTGTTTTTACTTTTTTAGGGGAGGAGGTAACATAAATTGAAAGTTAGTTTTTTGGGATAGTGTAGTTTAAGATATCAATGTAAGCCACAATTGTTCCTTTGTTTAATTTTCATCCATGTAACTCTGAAAACGTCTTTGATTTTAAAAAGTCTAATATTTTTTTTTATCTCTACACGACTACCCACTACTCCCAATAATCAAAAGAACATTCAAATTCCTCTGCTCTCGTGTGTGTGTGTGTGTTTGTGTGTATATATATAATTTCTCATCAGATCACTGGAGTTAAGCAACGTTGAGCCTGGTTAGTACCGGAGGGGTGACCATTTGGGAATTCTAGGTGCTGTATGTGCTCTCTGCTTATCTCAGTATTGTTTTCAGTTGTCCTGAACCTCCACTTGCTACTGGTATTTAATAATGCCAACCCAGGAGAGGCATGGTTGGAGTTTGCGCAACTCTTGCCACAAGAATTCAATACACATGCGCCCTTACAGTGGATATACATTTCAAAATAGAAGGAAGCTACCGCGCACACACACGCATATACCCACACCCACACGCATGCCTATAATGTTTGTATAAAAAATTCAGTATAATTACGTTCTGCTTATCATTGAGCACTTTTTGATAAACATCGGGGTTTCAGTGGATTTACATCTAGGAAACTACAACGATACTATCATACTAAGAAAATTAACTGATGACAGATAAAAAAAAAATTACATTATTTATTGAATCATCAAATGTTCAAAGACAAGGAACACAATAGAAGTTATTTCTTACTCCATAGAGTTCCGAAAGTTTATATTTTCCTCATCAGATGAAATAAATAGATCGGTATTGTAAAAGGACCATTTTTTGAACAGTATAAAACTTGGAAACTTAGAATTTGCGGTCGTGGAATCTGATTGTAGGAATGTGAAAGAAAGTACAACCCATAATGAACAAATAAAATCCAATCCGGTTTGTAATTTTGTGGACTGCATAAAAAGTGAAAACTTAGAAGCTACAATCATGGAACCTGATTGCGGGACAACGATGCCTCCGTTCAGTCTCAAAAGACAAAGGATACCCCCTGTAGGGGCAGCTGTGCATGTAATTGTGTGGCAAGGGTTGCACAATCTCCAACCACACCTCTCTTGAATCGGCACCACTTGAGTTCAGTGGTAAGGAGAAATCCAGGACGATTGGAAACAATGCCAAGATAAGCGGAAAGCACATACAGCACCTGGAAGTCCCAAATGGTTACCCATCTGGTACTGGCCAGGCTCATCGTTGTTTAACTTTGGTGATCTGACGGGAACCGGTGTGTCAAACGTGATTATGCCGTAACACGTGATTGTGGGAATAAGAAAAAAAATTATAGTTTGTAATGAACGTATGTAACCCAAATGTAAATTCTGTCTGACTAGTTTGCTGAAATGAAATAATAGACTTGTTTGTTTCTTTCCCCGTCGGGAATCGTCATGCTAATTTATCTAAGCTCTACTCATGTATTGAGCACTGTTGAAGTATGCGAATGACAAGATTTGTTAAAAGTGGCAAAAAAATAATTACGCTTAACTAGTATTTATGCTAATATCCATATACGTTCTTTTAACCTTTGAATTTGAGACTTTTTAGATTTTCTGTTCACTTATTGAAACGTTATTTCATATGAATATTTGTGCTTTTTTTCTTTTCTTTTGTCCCCCACCCCCACCCCACAAAAAGAGGGTGGACCTGTAAATTCACCCTTGTCCGTTCGTCTGTCCGCACTTTTCTCAATAACTACACCTTGGAAATTTTGAAATTTTTCACAAATATTAAACATATGAGTAAAAAACAAACAAAAAAACAAAACGGATTTTCCGGTAAAACTCTGGTTGTCCCCCTGGGTGCCTTTCGGGTTAAAATGGCTAAAATTGACACTTTTGTGCTTATTAAAAAAAATTGATGTTTTGAATTATTAAAACTTTTTGAAAAGTTGTAACTGATTTCTATATAATTTTGTTTGTCTATACTTTGCGATAACTCTTTTAGGACTAATAAAAACATTCCATTTTTGGGACTATTTTACTATATTTGTCCAAAATTTTCTGTGTATGTCTATTTAGCAGTTTTGCACGGTGCTGAACTCAAATTTAAATATGTTAAGGCCTTGGGGACTTTAGGGGTTAAATGGGGGTGGGTTGGGGATGGGGCAAATGATGGACTTAGTCATTTCTTTTTTTTTTTTTTTTTTTTTTTGCATGATGCAGAACTCAAATTTACATATGTTAAGGTCTAAAACAGCACCGTTTGTTCATTTTCACCAGGATTTGATCGCAACTTGTTAAAAATGTTCAATATTTGTTTGGGAAATAAAACTATATTTCAATCAAAACAATTATTTAATTAAAAAAAGTAACAATTAATTAATAAAATGTTCTTTGTTAAAATCAATATGCAAATTAGTTAATTTTGGAATTGATATTGCTTATATAGTATATAAAAAAGATTGGATGCTGCTATTTTGTAAAGTTTAAGTTGAAATGAATGTTTTGACTTTACCGTTACTTTGAGAAAGAAGCCTAACTTTGGCATTTACAGTAGAACCCAGGGATATGGCATTAATCCGTTCCAGGGTTGGCACTTATCAAGGCCCAGAAGCCACTCAAATGTAAATGTTAAAGGGTTTCGGGTGGTCAGTGAAACAGCACTGTAATGCTCAATAATGGTGGAAATTGGGTAGAAATTAATTATTTAAGAGGATGGTTCAATAATAATTTCTTTACGCTGGACTTGAAAACGACCATGTTATAGTTATCTCGGAAGCAGCCCGTGTTCATGTGTTTCACAGACAGGCAGTTTTAGGAAAGAAACTCTTTTTACTCATGTAATTTTAATTAGTTTTAGACACAGATAGAAAGTAGTGGAAATTGTTGACAGTGGTTGTAGCTAGAAGAGTGTTTGTGTGTCAATGTACTACAGTGGTTATCATAGATTTAAGCTAAGTTGGTACTTGCCGTGAAAATAATAAAGTGGTTGTTTCTGTGAGGAAAAAGTAGTAGAGAGGAGAAAAAACATCACCCACTAGATTTCAAAGTCGGTTTTGTACCCTGTCAATATTCTTGTTGTCTGTATGTCATGTGAAAGGATATCAAGTTCTTTGTTTATGCAAAGGTTTCCTGTCTCAACTGTTCCGATTGTTGGAAGTTGATTTTCAGACATAATGCCTGAGAATTGGCCCTTCTGGTTAAAAATATCTTCAGCAGAAAGCGATGAAATGAGAAAAATTAGTCCCTGTGTGTATTTTGCATCAACAAAAATCTGGGTCAACTTATGAAAAGTGATTCCATTGAAAATTTTTAGTTTTATTTTTAATACAAGTTTATTTATAATTGGAATGTTTATTTTTTTTACAAATACTCAAGGGAATATTTTTAACGAAGTCCCCCTCTTCCCACATTAAAAATGTTTTTTTTTCTTTATATGAATGGGGAAGGGGGTTTGTTAACTATTCGGTACTTTCAAGTAACAATTTAATACCAAAAGAAAATGTTTGTCTCAAAATAAGAATTAATAATAAAGTCCCTGGCAAGAACTTAATATAGCAGGGACTGATTTTTGCGCTTCACTGCTGAACACGTTCTTGGCTGGAAGTGGCAATTATTGGGTGTTATGCCGTTATAGCAATTTTTATAACTTAGTGTATCTTTTCACTTCCATTTTACTTTAAAAAAAAAATTTTTTTATTATTACTATGTTGTTTTGTTTTTTTTGTTTTTTTTTGCTTTTGTCAAATTATTATTTTTTACGTTTCTGTATTTTTGAGATGAGGATTGGTTATTTGTATTATTTGGACTGCTGTTCTCATCTTGAGTGCTATTTATTTCAGTGTGACTGACCCAAATATACACTTGCATATTATTTAGGACCTCTATCCAGTCATGGCTGACAGAATGAGAACACACTATCTCCATGAAGTAAATAAAGGGTTCAGTTGAGATTCCATGCAGATTCCCAAGTTTAACAGAAGCATTCCCGAGTTTGACAAGATACACCTGTAAGGAGTTCGGATGTTATATCGATCGAAACATTGTGAAAATGACACTGAAGATGAGAACAGTAGTATCCAAATAATCGAAATATTACTTTTTATTAGGATGTAATTATTATATTAATTTGTTATTAAATTATCAATTGAACCAAACTGCTGTGTGAGTATACTTATTATTAAGGTAATAGTATTTAAATCTCTGTTTGTGATTTGCTAAGAATTTGAAAACCAATTTGAATGACATTGTTTGAATACTGTCAAATCTATTGAAAATTTCAAAGGCTTACAAAGTAATTCCAACATTTATTTTTCAGCTATTAAAACAAAATTTATTTTTGATACATTATGCTATATCATTTTTTATTTTAAAAAATAAACAATAGCAAATAGCAAAAAAAAAAATGTGATTCACACAAAGAAGAGAAACATGCATAGACACACGAGAATTATATCAGTAATTTAATTTCTTATAAATTATCATGTCTGATGACCTAAACAAAAATTAAACATCAACTGTTGACTTTTTAAAATGGAGAAATTATTTCTGAAATTCGGGAAGCAAAGGTTCTTTTGGTATTTGCTTTGTTGTTGCTCCTCTCGAAATGTTTTTTGTCTGACAACTAAAAAGGCAAAGTTTTACTTCTCAACTTTTGTGTGATGGGATGAATTCATAGCCAAATAAATACACACTGGTCTTTATTATAGAGTGGGAAATAATAAAATTTTCAAGTCTGACAGATATTATGTTTTAATATATATATACTAGTAGGGAGACTCGATGTTGCTCTGGATTAAATGATCAATGAATGTTTCACATTCGCATATTTTTATTGTCATCAAAATCAGTGAAATTACCCAGTTTTTCAACCAAATCCATTGATTGCTTGCTCTAGTTGGAGACCCATCGTGGTGCACCAGGAGAAATTTCACATGCCTCCCTGCAGTGATTTAGTCCACAATACATTGCAATTTACATTGCACTGTAGAGAACCTACTGTTGATTTTATAAAAAAATTTATATGTAATGGCTTGAATTAAAGTTTAAAATACAACAGTCAAGTATCATGCTTCAGTTGTGCTCTAAACAGAAACCTTCATTTCACTTATCAAAGAGGCTTCTGTTGATTTTATGTCGGACATTTTGGCTTGAGTGCTAATAAAACTTTTCAAATGCACTTGCGATGTTAGGCTGTGTAAGGTGTTAACTTTGGTTAAAATCACCTGTTTCTTCTTTCATCAGATTATATTGATTATCGATACTTATCAAACACATTCTGATACAAAACCTATCTAAGAACACTGCCAGGTACGTGCATTGTATGAAATTTCATAAAAATCAACCCAACTGAACACACACACACACACACACACACACAAAGTTCCTTTTATATAATAATTTCATAAAAATCAACCCAACTGAAACACACACACACACACACACACACACACACACACACAAAGTTCCTTTTATATAATAGAGCTGAAAGGGGGGTTAAGCCAGATATTATTCTTTCTCTTCAATCTTTTTAGTGGATTAATTATTATGGCTACAGTGATGATTAGTGCGATTGTGAATGGGAGGAGTGCAGTTATTGTTATTAAATTTGATATAATATACTAGCATGGGTGCCCAGCATTGCCCGGGTGTTTGGAGGTGAGTGTTGAGCAAAAAAAAAAGTGGTAATAGGAAGGCAGGCTCGAACCCATACCGCGAAGGAGGAAAAGAACAGAAAAAAAACGTTATGTCTTTGCTGTTACGACCACTGGCAAACCGGAAGTGACGTAGGTTTAAATTAAGGCTAGACAATCGAAAAGACGGGATGACTTTCGAAAATATTTGTGAAAAAAGGGACCCCTCCCTGTAGAAAAGGGCCGAGTTGAGGGTAAAGTAGAGTTTAGCCAATTTTTTGTCAAAAGTTTTAGGCAAACATACATACATACATACATACATACATATATTGGTAGCTCAAATGTTTGACCCAAACCGATTAAAAAGCTTGCTCTATCTCTGAATATACTTTATGTAAAATTTCAAATGTTTAGACCAAAAATTGTCTGAGTAATATGGTAAAGACTGCAGAGGTCAAATTTTTTTTAACTTTGACCCCTGTTATGACCCCTTAACATTTATCCTTTGGAGCTCAAATCAAGTTATTAAGTTAGATCCATGTTCAAGGAACCTATATCTAAAATTTCAATGTTTATATCCAAGATTGGCAGAGGAATTTGGTAGAGTTTTCAAAGGTCAAATCGTTGAACTTTGGCCCCTTAACAGCCAAATTTCTGGCTGAAAACGGATTACAAAGATTTTCCTAAATCTTCATGTCCTATATATCAAATTTCGAGTCTGTAGACTAAAAATTGACAGAGTTTTGTGTAGGGAAATGTACACAGGAACACACACACACACACGCACTTTCACTTTTATAGATAAACAGCACCAGCAAATTCATAGCTTTACTATAATATTCATTTGCTAATATCTTTCCTCTGAGAAGAATGCATTTCTTTAATGGCCATGGAGTAAGGAAATTTTAATATTTCATATTTGAGTATTCTGTTGAACAATAAATTCTTGGAAAGTATAATTTACAGTCTTAAATTGTGTGTGTGTGTGTGTGTGTGTGTGTGTATATATATATATATATATATATATATATATATATATATAATTTTTCTTTATATTTCCTGTTCTTCTATTCATTAATTTATTTTTTTTCTAGCGCTTCAGTGAGGAGTTCGAAAGAATGGACTTAGGTGGAGGTTATGGTAAGTCCCCCTTTTCTTTCTGTTATATTTTCATTAATGTATTATTGCACATGTTATGTTTTCACCAATGAGCAATCAAGAAACCAAGTAAAATCTTGTTATATGTACGTAAGCTGAGTGTTTACATGCTGTTCTTTTATTCTCTACATCGTTGCTTCTTTCATCGTCGCTACGTTACATGAGTGGCTGTGTTCATTTAGGTTTGTTGATTCTCTCATTTTTTTTTTTTAATTTAGGCAAAATAAACTTTCTATTCATGAATGACACAAGAAAAACATTCTTGCTTTCTTCAAGATTTTATTTGAGAGAATGAATTTAGGAGAGAGACTATATGACCAATTATTTATTTAGTTATCTAACTTGAGAAATGAACTTATGTGCAGACACACATCGGTAACATTAAGCTTGGATTATCTCTACATCATTTCCATTTTCTGTTCGCTTGACTTTCACAGAGAGACTGATTTGAAAAACCTTATTTCACTTACTAGAAAATGTGACTCTTACCGTCATATCCTTATATTGTTCAACACCTGTTTTTCTAGCATGTTTGACCTCTGCACCCCCCACCTTGCCACACATCTTCTGTTCAGCACTGAGAACGGTTCTGTTTTACAGATCTGGGTTATCCTGGCATGCACTAAGAGTGATCCTTATCAAAATTTACACTAGCAAACTCAATCACTCCTTACATAGGGCCCCTCATGTGTAACATTTTTTTTCTTCAGCAAATAACACCAATTTAAGATGTGCACAGTTACTTCCCTTGTTGAAACTTGCTGCGTTGTAGTTTTCAGGCCTGCACACACGACTCATGAAGAAATAAGAATATATTCATTTGCATACAAAATGCGACATTATCCACAATTATAATATCTGCACAGATTAGTTATCAATATGCAGCATTGCATATTCTTAGGCAGCAATACTTTTGAAGTGAAGTGTACACATAGTTCTACAGGGGCAACTTTTTTTTTAATTCTGGATGATTGATAGAACACCATATGAAAAGTAGACAGTCAATTGGTGAGCTTAAACAATTAAAGAGAGATTTAAAGATTTGAAATTAAATTCAATTACTGACAAAAGTTTAACCAAACTGCACATAATATAAGGTCCTGGGGGAAGAAAGGGTTGACACAATCTGCATTCCTTGACCTTTTGGCTAGGAGCATAGTGTAGTGTTTGTTCATCTTTTTTGTTCTCACTCAGTGAAGGAGAAATACTTCTAGACTGAGGAATTTTCTTATTTTTTACCTAATTCGGAATGCCACTTTGGTAGCTGAATTTTTCCCACATTAAAAATTAACCTTGTGTTTAACCCTTCCCTCGTGGGGAGGCAAGTAAATAGGTATACAACCTTTATTTCTCTTATAAATACAATTCAAAGGTAAACCCTGATTAAGGAATTAAGTAAAAAAAAAAATCCAGTTTAAAATGAAATATTGGTTTCATCTCCTTCTTCATAAAATATACCAGTTTAAAGAATCAAAAACATTTTCATCCCTTCCATATGACATGTTGCTAAGAGACTGTAGGTTGCTTTACGGTTTAAGTCATGTGGTACTGTTTCAGGCATAGGCTCACTATTTTAGGGGAGGGGCTTTCCACTCAAACCGTGGGTTAATGGTAGGGTAAGTAATTACAGGGTGGAACAATAAATTTGTCACCCTAAAGAAAACAACTCTACAGCTTTATTTTAAAATTTTTTATTGAAAAAAATCAATTCAGGTAACTTGATTATGTAGTAGAGTTGACATCTACTCAATGTAGCCGCCTTCAGCCTCAATCACCGCCCCGAATACTTGACGGACGGTGGTGATCAGGCTGGCTTTCATGTTGTGAGAGGTTATGTTAGTGATGTTCTTGACGTATGATAAAATGAAGTCCAACGGATTCAGGTCGGGGGGGGGGGGGGTAGGAAGGGAGGTGGGCAGTAAGAAAAGGGTACAAAGTCGTAGCACTCCTTCTGAAGCCAAGCCTAGGTCTCTTTGAACTTGTGAGCCGGCATCAAGTTCTGCTGCCTCACCTGGGGTCTGCCAGTGGTTGACTTTCAAGCTGACTTTGAAGATGTGAGGTTGCATGATGTGGCTCTCAATTGAAACCACACCAAAGACTGTAACCATGGCCGGAAATTTTGTTTTCATCACCCTGGGCACGTTCCTGTTATTTCTGGTAATCCAACAATGCATTTTGATGGTGCTGGCAATGGTCCTGTTGTCAGAACTTGGATTAGTAAAAGAGCATGAATTTTACAGCGCCACATCTCTGATCCCACTTGTTGAACATTGTGTTGCTTTCATATATGATAGAAGGCTCCTATGGCTCTGGGATTTGTACACAACTGGCCAACTAGTAGATTGTTTGCAACAAAAAAAAAGAAAACCGGTTTTCATTAAACGGAAATGGAATCATGTTATTTCTAGAGCAACAATTTTATTGTTCCAGCCTGTACGTTTTTTTTTTTTTTTTTTTTTTTATACTAAACTCTCACTGAAAATCATCCTCTCCTCTCCTTCAAAACTCCCAAAGAATTTATCTCTTACAGTAAAAATATTTTTAAGTTAACTGTCCTAAAAAGCTAGAATGAGTATCATTTTATGTTAAATTTTCCGTCTCTCAGGTTAGGAATTTAATCTTGACTTCAGCTTGTTTTGTCATTGGCCACTGAATCTCTGTGTAAAAAAAAACATCTTGCTGTCTCACTTGCTACTCAGATTGCCCTCCCTCATAAATCTGACCTTTATCGCAGTAGCTCCTTCAACTTCAGTGACAATATACCTTGTAATTTGCTGAACAAAAGTAAAACAAAAATCAAGTTTGATAAGCTATGGACAATGAAAACAATGGTACAAAGTTAGATACAAACTCGTTATAAATTTGTTTTCCCTTCTGCAAATATCCTGCCACGAGTCATTTAAGAATTTAAATCTTTTCTTTCGTTCTCATACTCCAAACATTCATCAAATTGATTTATTGTCAATTTGATTAATTTCCAGCAAGATTAACTTAATCCTCTTATGGTATTAGGCTGATAAAATGAAACTTTTTTTCCCCCCCCTCATTCCTTTTTTTTAACTTATGAATGTGCATGTGTGCTTTTATGATTTGAAATCATTTCCAAATCAAGAACACACAAAGCTATTAGAGTTGTTTCAAGGCAATGTTTTTTTGGTTTTTTAAAAGTCATAAAATGAATAATGAAGCCTAAAAAGGTTTTAAACACTGGATCTGCTTCAGAACAAAACTTTTCATAGATGTGCAGAAGAAATACAAATAAACAATAATCCCCCCCCCAAAAAAAAATGTTAAAATTTCCAGCGAAAACAAAGCCAAAAAATAAAAATAAAAAAAAATAAATTTATTGTCAAATTACTTATGTAAAAGTTACTAATTATTTAAATAATTTCACTTTACAATATTTACATATTATCAATAACCAAGCGAAAGGATAAAAGAACTTGAAAATACACCATTTTGTGTTCTAGGAGCAACATACTCTAGAAATATAAAATAATTATCCTACCTGTAAAATTACATTTGCCAACTTTATTTGACATTAAATAACCTATAGGTGGTTGATATGCCTTAAACCAAACATAATATTAGTATACAACATAATCATGTTGATACACCCGTTCTAGTTAGATCATCGAAGTTGAGCAACATTGAGCTTAATCAGTATGAGATGGATGACAAATTTGGGAATATCAGGTGCTGTATATAGGAGGACACCTCCTTGTAAGAGTTTCAAAAACCTAACATTGTCATCTTCCCCAATGGGGATATACGTGCACCTAGGGTTAGTGCTGCAGTTTCCAGTTTGTTTTTTTAACACCATTGTTTTTAGAAAAAAAAAGTCAAGGTTTATAATGTTTGCATTTAGTCAGCTTTGTTGTATGTGCATGAAACTTGTTGAATTGAAACAAAAATAAGTTACCTCAGTGTAGAAAGTTTGATGATTTATCGACTTGGGGGGGAGGGGGGTATTCAATGCAGAATCCAGTAATTTTTAAATATGCTTTTATGCTTAAAGTTCTTTATATCTTCAAATATTTATTTATAGTTTTATTTGTAGTATTTATTATAGCTTTAATTGTTTTGTAAGGGAAAATTTCTATTTTTGACTTTGCAGAATATGATTGAGTTTTGCCAAGGGAAAGGGGGGGGGAACTAACATCAATGTTTGGTGCATTTTAGGCCAGGAAACCATTATCTTCAGACAGCCTAATCTGGTAGTACCAGAACCATCTAGAAAGATTTCTCCATCGCTGACTGAAGACAAAAAAGATGAATTATAGTATCAGAACAGATATTACACTTTGCTCTTAGCTGCAACAGCATTCACCCTGGTTGGGTTAAGCTGATGACTTTTCTGGCCTGCATTGTATCCTGAATCATGTTGACCCATGTGCAACACATTTGAGTAAGATACATAGCTAACCAGTTTTTATCCCGCCATTAAAAGCTCAACATCTGTGGACCTACGAGCTTAATCAATTCCTTGTTGGTGGTTGTTGTCCAGGTCTTCATCTGTTTACCAATATGGTTGTATCATATAGAAATAGGAAGGATTATATTTCAGATTCTCCCATTAGACATCAAAGGCATCATTGCACCAAGATGGATGGATGACAGAGATTTTAGATTGAAGTGTTGGCAGAGAACAGTAGTTGCGACATAGTCTAGCTGTTGGCAATGCAAAATGCAGTAAAGATAGTCATTGTCAAAAACTTATAATGTCCGCTGATCAACCACCCTCATTGGCCACATTTTGTAAGTTTTTAGAACAATTGACCAGGTGACATATTGGTGTGTATATATATATATATATATATATATATATAATGGTGACATATTGGTGTGTGTATATATATATATATATATATATATATATATATATAATGGTGACAGCATATTAGATATTGAGCATTGTCATCACACGTAAACATACAAATATGGCTTTTCAAACCTGCCAGATTCTTACCACTCCCTAACACAGTAATTGAAGACCTGCTGTCCTATAAAGTGTGTTGATTGGACTCTTTTTTTTTTTTTTTTTTTTTTTTTTTGCTGGGGATGAGTCATTCTGCCAGGTGTCATATATTCATTCCCTATTTCAGAGATCCCAACCCAGAGATCATTTTAGGATCCTAACCATCCCTTTAACCACAATCATTTATATATTTCTTACACTTGATTAACCAGTTAGTTTTTAAAATTTATTCCATGAGCTTGCTAGCTCATATGATTGCTGAAAAGATGGAAATCTTTCTAAGAAAAAAAAGAAAAGATAAAGAAATCCCAAGTTCTTAAGTACCACATGAAAAAGAAACTGGTTTCTTTTTCATGTGCTACATAAGAACTTGGGATTTATTTATCTTTTCTCTCTCTCTCAGCTTTGTTTAATCCAGCATCTTTGGGACACTAACTTCTACTAAGGTTGCTTCTTTCTTCTTGCCCTGTCAGGTTTAATAGCGCTGTTTTCTAGGCATATATAGCTGCAGGAATTGCATAGTCATAGTGGATGGTGTATAACTTATTTCCAACTGTTCTTCACGGTAGATATGTTCCCAGGACTTGCTGCTGCATTCAATCTTTAACTTTTTACAGATTGCCCAATGGAGTTATTTGCACACTTAATTGTGTTGTATTGTATAGTAGCTGTCCCCAAGCAGAAAATTACAGTTGGATGCCAGGTGGCTCACACTCTATACTTCTGTGTGGCAGAACCTACACTTGTCATTTCAGAGACCATCCATATTCTTAAAAGCATTGCTTATCAAGCCTTGATCTTGAGCTCTCCTGATCATAATGGAGCAATCCTCTTTTTAGCCAGTGTATAGAGCCTTCCTTATCTAGTCTTGGGTGAATTCATCCAGAAAATACTTAGCACGCTTTTGGTTGACCCATTCTTCCAGACTTTATGATGTCATATCAAACCTGGCATAGATTGGCACTCTTTACTATGTGGATTGCAAAAGATAGTTCACAAATTCTTTGTGGAGATGATTTTCACTATGACTTGTAAAATGTGTTTTGCTCAGGCATACTTTACCACAGTCCCAATCTCATAGTCATTAAATGGTTGCGATTCTATCTTAAGTTTTTTTATGGATTGATTTGTCTTCTCTCATATTCAGGCACACCAATATTATTGTCCCATTTCCATGTTGCTTTATTTAGTGCACTCTGTTCCCAATTACTGCTCAGGATACCACACATTTTTCAAGAGATCTTTACAGACTCTTTGTATTTTAGTTTTGGTTTTTAAGTTGGCCACTATTCTTCACAAAGTTCTCCATTAACAAAAACTGGGATACAATCTTTGCTCATTCTCCATACATGCCTACATAACGTTAAGCAATGATGTGTAACCTGCTTTTAATGTGCCAACAAACATTCTGTTCTTGGCTTTTGACTAGGAGCAAAGGGTAATATCTGTTCTGATACTATACTTCATCTTTTTTGTCCTCAGTTTTTAGATGGTTCGTGTACTACCTGATTAGGCTGTCTGAAGATAATGACTTCCTGGCCTAAAATGCACCAAGCATTGATGTTATTTTTTTTTTTTTTTCCCCCTTTGCAAAACTCAATCATATTCTCCATCCATCCAGTACAGCTGCAGCTGAGATCGAACTCACTACACAAGTTTGTAGTGTAATTCAAATTTTGTTGGTAGCTGAATACTCAATGCTTTGCCCGGGCTATCGAGGGTATTTTTTATTGTGATGCCATCACTTGATGGGGTGTCTACCATGGCTTAAGAGTCCCATGTCAGTTTCTCAACCTGTTATTTTTTCTTGCGGTACATACAGCGCATCATCTTCCCAAATGGTCACCCATCTGGTCCTAGCAGCAATTTTCCCTTACAAAACAACTAAAGCAAACACCATAAATAAATATTTGAAGATATAAAGAACTTCAAGTATAAAAGCATATTTAAAAATTACTGGATTCTGCATTAAATAACCCAAAAAAGCTTGATAAATCACCAAATTTTCTACACTGAGGTAACTTTTATTTTTGTTTCAAATTCAACAAGTTTCATGCGCATACAATAAAGTTGACAAATGCAAACATTATAAACATTGACTTTTTTTTAAAAGTTATATCCTCGTGTTTTTTTTGTTTTTTTTGTCCATGGCCAATGCACTAACCTACAAAACGATTCAGTTGCCTTGTTAAGACGTAAATCAATTTCTGCATCAAACTGATATAAGAAGCTAATTGCACCACCTGGATACGCAAATTTGTTAATTACATTCAATTTCTTGATGCACACAAATATAGATAACTCAATTCAAGTTTTACCTGGTTCAGACTTATAGAAAACAAAATTTGTTTATTTCAAGATTATGGTTAGTCCTAAGGCACTATTTACCATTCGAAAGAAACCATGAGATGGTGTATGTCCGTTGGAGAATGTGCAAACAAATAAATAAAAATAAAGGAGCAATCATCTTTTATATAAGAATCTGCTAAGTGAATTCGTAACTTTGAATTTATCACTAATAAAACCTTATATATATATAAACATACATACACACAGTAGTACCCCGGGATATGGGATTAAAAATTAGTAACAAAATACAGTACAGTACAAATCACATTATAAATAACACCATAAGGTGGGGGCAAATACTATAACAAGGGTCCGGAAAAACATTGTATTCCACATCGTAACCTGAAAAACCATATCCCAGGATTCTACTGTGTATTTATATATATATATATATATATATATATATATATATATATATATATATAATTTCCTCAAAACCTCTGGCCTTGATGGAGAGGAGACTAAAACTTGCTGCTATGGTTTCAAATGATCTGAAATAACAGCAAGGGGAGACTTGATTCCAAATATTTCTCATATGTTATATCTCTTCTCTTTTAGAAATAGGGTATGATTATGAATATCTCCAGTATCAAATAATCCTTATACAGTGTGAAATTTACTTTATGTATGAAAACCAAAGAGGTTGTTGGAAAATATCAGATATTTTGTAATTCATATGCAAAACTAGGAAAACACAAATGACTATAGTTGAAATATTTTATGGCTGTAAAAAAGTGCTAAAAATAGGGTCTGGATGGTGGATGATCTCCCTTAATGTGTAACCTTAATGGCAAATGTCATATAACCCATTACACAAGTCAGGTTATTAGCTTTCCAACAAGCCTTCATTTGTTAAATGTTGCTGAGATTCTGAACTTATAAAATTGCCAAAAAAGGTGGTGGTGTGTGTATATATATATATATATATATATATATATATATATATATATATATATATATACATATATATATATATACGTACACACTCGTAGCCAAATTGAATATTGAAATGCTCATATCTTTGGTCTATAGGACGAAACTACATGAAAATTTTCAGGCTTTTGGAAATTCTATGGTTAAAATTTTATGACAATTGGTAAAAAAGAATGTATATTTTTAAACCAATACTATACTCAAATTTGCCTATATATATATATATATATATATATATATATATATATATATATATAGTCCTGGCAGGCTAGCTTTAGTTTTGCTACTTTGGGATGAATTTTGCTTAGGGTTTTTTTTTTTTTTTTGTTTTTTTTTTTTGTTTTTTGCTTGGTTGTCTCCCCTGTGGCCTTGCCAAGCCATTAGTATGTATAAGTTGATCTTGTGTATGCAGAACGGTCTTTACCATACTACTGTCAATTTTTGGTCTACAGACTTGAATATTTATATATAAGGTATTCTGATCCGTGGAACAAATTCAATAGTAGCTGCTGAGGGGTCAAAATTGGAACTTGGCAGAACAAAATCGCATAAATACGCTTTTATAGTAATATGCATACATAATATGGCATAGTAAATAAAACTGAACCTTTTAGAGATGAGCATTGAAATGAGTGTCGGTTTCCAGTGAAGCAGTATAATATAAAAGCTCTAGTATTGCACTATCAAGCTATCTAAATGAACCTTGATATTAAAATTGCAAAATCTTATTCCATAGGTGAAGCAGCCAATGAATTTTTAACAAAGTTGATACAAGGGTGTTCAATACCGAAGTAGGGCTAGATTTTTTTTTATTTTTACACAAAAGATCATTAAAAAATTTAAACAAATAAAAACAGAATAATTAACAGAATTCTGTTATTTTTAACAAGGTTTATTTAAATGAAAAAGATGCTGCATAAACCCGCGCACACACACACACACACACACACACACACACACACACACACACACACATATAATGACATAAAGAATAAACTTCCCAAAATCAGAACCTAGCTAAATCAAAACAGCAGATCTTACATAAAGAGCTCAATATTCTTTTAGTTCACATCTAATTTTGAACTTTTATCATGTTCGCTTCTGTTAAAACAGACGAAAGAACATTCAAACGATCAGTCAAATACTTTAAGCTTTTTTTTTTTTCCTGATTAAAATTATATTATTTATATCAGTTGCAAGAATTCAAACAGCAAATATTTACTGTGCAATCGTTTCTAAAACGATTTAGAATATTTAATTTTGTATCATATTTTGAACTAGCCTGGATGCTCGGCATTGCCCAGGTCTTTGGAAGTGGGTGTTGAGTAAAAAAAAAAAAAATGGTAGTAGGCAGGCAAGCTCCAACCTGTACCGTGAAGGAGAAGGAAACATGAGGAAAAAAAAAACGTGATGGCTTTGCTGTTGCGTCCATCGCAAAACCGAAAATGATAAACATCAAAATTAAGGCTAGTCAATCGAAAAGAGTGGATGACTTTCGAAAATATCTACAAAAAAAGCGATCTCCTCCTCGTAGAAAACTGCCCCATTGAAGGTGAAAGAATTAGTGTTTTTGGCCAATTTTTTAATATTTGTCGTCTGAAAAATCCAAGTTTAAAACGATACCAGTTTCATCACGTTCTGACATGCGTCTGTCAAGTTTTAGGCAGACATACATATATATACAGACATATATAGTTACATACATACATTTAAACAGACAGGTGAGATTTATATTATTGCCCTGGTGTTTGGAGATTTATATTATTGCCCTGGTGTTTGGAGGTGTGTGTGTTGGGGGGGGGGGTAGATCAAAACGACCCTGTTTAAAAGAAAAAAAGAAAACGTTGGCCGGGTGTTTGGAGGTGTAAAAGAAAAAAAAAAAATTTAGTAGAAAGGTAGGCTTGAACCCCGAACCTTTGACGCGGAAGTGGAAAGGAAATGAAGAAAAATAACCTGTGACCTAACCATCTCGACCACGGGAATAGATGAATTAATAAGTGTGTTAAGTTGACGTTTATAAAGCGAAATTAATAGGTGCGATGTCGTGTGATGTTTGACCTAGTTTTGCGCTGGAAGCCAGATTCTGTTTTCCCCGCTACGCAGCGATCAAAAAATATCTCGAAAATAGCTTGTAAAAGTCGGGTAAATTAAAGACAGCTATGACCCGAGTTCTTTAGTCGTAGATATTATTATTTAGACAGCATATAAAAAGTTTTAAGAAGGAGCGAGCCAACTGATAATCACGGCGAAAAAAGCCTTTCGTAGACATACACAAAAAGCAAACACACATACATACATACACATATTTTCGCTTTTATATATAGATGGCATTAAAAAAAGTTTGTTCGCCAACGCCTCTAATAACATCACAAATAGCAATCAAGCAAGAGAAACATCAAAGTTTACCATTTTGTATAGCATATATATTCGGTTATTATAGGAAACATATATAAATTTATATCTATTTATAACATCACTACTACTGCTACTGCTATGCAAACTGTTCATTTCAACTTGCCAATATATTTTTACTTTCTGCACATACCCAAATTCAATTCATTTCCTTAATTTGTTTAACTTAAGGAAATGAATTGAATTTGGGCATGTGCAGAAAGAAGTAAAAATATGTTGGCAAGTTGAAATGAACAGTTTGCATTTCAACTTGCCAATATGTGTCTGTACATGTTATTAAATCTTTCTTACCTATTTTTTACATCTCCTACCGATGTAGCTATCTCCTACCTCAATAGCTACATCGGTAGGAGATGCTACTGGAACGCTAAATGTTTTGGTTTCAAGTCTAGTTTATGGCACTCAAATCATTTTTGTTTTCAACTTTTGCAATCACTACTATATATTAGGTACAACATAATATTCAATAGAGAATTGGCTCCGTAATAATAAATACAAAAGCTGCATTAATTAAAATATATTTAAGCATATTTTATGATCCAACAAGGCCGGGCACACCCGACTAGTACAAAATAAAGGTGAAATAAACAATAATAAAATGAAAACAAATAACGTACACGTTACAATGATGATATATTAAAATAATTTGAAGATAAAGAAAATCAATAATGATGAAACCCTGGTCAACAACAAATTTGTCTGCATTTTTCAACTGATCTAGGACAAATCTGATTCAGTGAATCCAAACATCATGTTCGTTTTGCTCAATCAGGTCAAGTTTTTGAGATATGGCCACATGTCGTTTTTTATGTTTTTGTACACATGTATACATGTATAGGGCATTTTAGAAGAAGTTGGTGGGAGTAAAATGCCATGTTTCGATTGGAAATGATTATTTTAATGACAAGAAGTATTCAGGTCCGATAGCTCTGGGGGATTATGTTGAAAAGAGATCAGTTTGAAGTCATAAAACTTTAAAATCTTCCAAATATTTGTGTGGTACCGAGCTCAACATTATACAAAGAAGGACTGATCTGTGCGAGAGGAATTGATGCCTTGCAAAGAATATAAATGGACAGACAGAATAATTTTCCCACCATTGTACATCAAGCTCGGCTTACCTAAGCAGTTGACCAAGGCTCTGAACACGGATGATGACTACTTCACTTACTTGTGCCACACTTTTCCAGGATTGACCATGAAAGAAGTTGCAAGCTGGCATCTTCAACGGTCCTCAGATCCAGCAGCTCATCTGAGATCCATATTTTGAAAACTCAGTGAACGAAGTGAAACTGGAAGCATGCAAGGCATTTGTTCGAGTGGTGAAGAACTTTTTTGGCAACAATAAGGCCAAAAACTACGCAGAACTTGTTAACAACATACTGACTGCTTTCAGAAACCTGGATTGCAACATGAGTGTCAAGATGCACTAGCTATATATATATGGACCTGTTTCCTGAGAACCTGGGTTCAATGAGTGACAAGCATGGGGTATAAATTCCATCAGAACCTGAAAGAGATGGAGACCAGATATCAGAGTGACTGGAGCACAGACATAATGGCTGACTATTGTTGAAATCTGAAGAGAGACCTCCCTGCCGCTGAGCGTTCCAGGAGTTTGAAAAAATGGAAGTTCAACTCTGAAATTTGAACAACGGTGAAGCAACATGCAATTTACATGTACTTACTTTTATTAATGCCCACCATTCAGTTTACAGTAATCGATGGTCTGTCAGGTAATCAATATATGTTGTTGGCAAAACATTTTTTCTTTTAAAAATATATTTAGGATGAAGTGTGTTTACAAAAATCAGTTGATAATGCCACAAAAATGTAATCAAATTTTGTCACAAGATCTGATTTTTTTTTTTTCAAATCGACTTGGCACAAAAACCTAACCTGATGGATAAAAACGGGTGCCATTTCTTGATCTAGCAGTGCAAAAATACCTTAAACCAGTTTTAGGAATCTAGACTCCATTCGAAAAGTAACAAATTGTTGTCCAATTCAATTAAGTAAGAACAGTGTTAATCTGTAAGCAACATTATCAGAATAATAATTTTAATATTTAATTTAATAATATTAATTATAATCAGAACTAAAATATTATTATAAATAATAAAGTTAAGAGATATATATTTAATAATAAACTATAATAGAATACTATAACTATAGAATTAGAAAAATAATGCGTAAAACTATAAAAATGAACAGAATAGGGAAGTATACATTGAAAATCTGAAGATTTAAATTAAAATTAAATATGAAAAAATTAAAGAATAAAAATTAACTTAAAATTAAGATAGAAGAATACCCGTCCAAAAACAATATTAATTCCCAGAACTGTTTATCATCGTTTTTATGTTTATTTTTGAAGATTAAAATTAATTTATTTTGATGACTTTAATGTTATAAGCGAATCAAAAATTTGTTGTTAGATATTTATTTTTGTATAAATCAAAGGAAATAACTCCTGACATGATTACTTCTCTTTATCTAATGCATCAGATTATTCGATGACTAAGAGGAAAAGTATTCACACTGAAATTTTTATTTTCTGGAATAAGTATCTTTTAGAAAGAAATTAGTGCAAAATATATTCATGGCATTAATGTAGTGGAAGGAAGGAAAAAATAGTCTTGTTCAAATCAAGTACTGATATGTCAAATAGATTATTATTTGGGTCTCTTTAAAAATCCGACAGGATAACTTTATATGTTAGATTAGTTATTAATTATTTCTCCACGAATGAGCAATTGTGTTTTTATTATTAGGAAACTAATTTTAAGATTTCATAATTAGTATTAGATTTCTCTCTCTCTCTCTCTCTCTCTCTCTCTCTCTCTCTCTCTCTCTCTCTCTCTCTCTCTCTCTCGTTTTATTTTTTCTTACATTATTCCCTCGTCTCCCTCTCTCTCTCTCTCTCTCTTTCTCTCTCTCATTCCATCTCTGTCGTTTTATTTTTCCTCTCTTTCTCATATTATTCCCTCGACTCTCTCTCTCTCTCTAATGATTTTGTCTTTCCCTCCCCTTCCATAGCCCTCCTCTTCCGGCCTTCCCCTCCTCCTCCTCTTCCTCCTCCTCCTTCGTTTCGGCTTGAACTCTGCCGACAATCTGCGGTGGGCAGACCGATCATGTCAGTTCTTGTGATCATATGTAAGGGCATCATCAAATTTATCACAGAAAAATCTAATGAAGAGGACCACCGTGGGCCACCCGACTTGGACGACGAACAAGGTAAGGGGCCCAATCGTCCATATGGCTCTCCCCTCCTCATCCTTCGCCCCTTTTGTTTGTTTTCATCTTTAAAAGTTGCTCGAAACCTGACAAAAGAAAAAAAAAGTCTGACGACTCCTATCGACAACCTCAGAATATGTTTGTATCATTGAAACATTCTCTGCCTGTCTCTCTCTTTCTCATTCATTCAAGCTATATATCCCCCCCTCTCTCTCTCTCTCTCTCTCTCTCTCTCTGTTTAACACTCTCTACAACTTCCTTTCTTTCTTCCTTTCTTTACTTTCCTCTTCCTGCTCCTCGCGCCTGTTTTACAGTCTTTTTCTCTCTGTCACTTGTTGTCTCTCTTTCACCCCCTCTCATCAGTGTTTTTACAATTCAACTAAAATGGCTTTGTTTACTTCTCTCTGTCTTCCTTTCTCCCTCTCTTTTTCTCGTCACTTTACCCCACACATCTTATGCCTATCTTTTATCTATTCTACCCCTCATCCCCTTTCACTTTTGGATAGAATTTGTGACTAGTCAGTTGATACATAGTAACTATTGGTCATGCTTTTACTACTACTAGTACCTTTTACAACTAATGATGCTCTCTTCATCCTACGCCAGCTTCATCTCCCATCGTCAGATTTATTGTCATCCTGTTAAGAATCTGCGTTTTGTTTTGGTTTTAGTCTGCTCCTTTCTTTCTTTCCCTTCATTTTCTGACTTTCCCCCCACACCCGCTCAAGCTCGACCCCCCCCTGCGCCCCCACCCAAGTAGTTTGCTGCGTTGTTTGTTGTTTCCATATCATCTTGTTTTTGTTGTTTTTTTATTCTACCTTTTCACTTCACACACATCCTATCATCCTGTTTGTTTTTCGTTTGCTTGTTTTTATTATTTTTTATTTTTTTGTTTAACTCGTCTATCTATCTCAATTTGCTACCACAGGTTATTAGGACTATCCCATGTATGAAGCCACTGTATTCAGACTACCAATCACAAGACTAATTTCACGATTTGTCTATCTATTCCCTCTATTATATATATATATATATATATATATATATATATATATATATATATATATATATATATATATATATATAAAATATATTTTAGTCATCGACATACAGATCTGTTTCGTTGTTTCACAACTCATCAGTGCCGCTAGACTAACACCTATTCCAAGCCGATATATATATATATATATATATATATATATATATATATACATATATATATATTATATATATATATGTATAGATAGATAGATAGATATATGCAATAAACATTGCAATGCCAAGTATATATTTATTTTTCATTCATATGAATGAAAAATAAATATATATTTGGCTTTGGAATGTTCACTAACGAGATATATATATATATATATATATATATATATATATATATATATATATATATATATATATATATATATATATGCTCTGAAAGTGTAAATGCTTAATTAATTGTGCCAATCGGAAAAACAATTGTATATATATATATTACATGTATATATTTTATAATCGAAAGTACACACACACACAAAATAATATATTTTCGGGTGGAATATTCCAGTAATTATTTCATTACTACCCAATACATTGTACTAGAACTTTATAATAAAATACGTTAAATGGTGACACATGGGATTTGTGTAGTCATTCATCTAATAATCATTGTTGTTGTTTTTGTTATATATATATATAATGACAATACTTAATTACATTAGTAAGAGCATTATATTATGTAACGTGAACAAACATCGTGCTGCCCAGCTTCCCACCAATCCCCCCCCCAACCCGAAAAAAAATCCACTCCTATCATAGGATTCTGTAGCAATATGACTTGCTTGGGATGAGCTAATTAGCCATCCATACCAGCTGTTTCTGGAGTAATAAGTAAACTTGGAGGTTTAAATAAATAGCCTAAATAAGCAACTGTTGATTAGAGAATAATGATCAAACCTATGAGTTTCATTTACCTGTTTCCCCCAAAACCGCCGGTATGGATGGTAAATCAGCACATAATTGCATGACATAATAGGTCAAACAGTAGTTATTTTTGCCAACTATTAAGTGACTGACTAGTTTATGAATAAGCCAAAATGCATTCTGATGGATTTAATTTCATAAAATATCATTTTTGTTTCTAAGCTATTGCATTTATGATTAAATTTACTACAAAATTTAATTTCATAAAATATCATTTTTGTTTCTAAGCTATTGCATTTATAATTAAATTTACTACAAAATGGCATTACATTTGTTTGAATTTTATTTATTTATTTATTTCTACACTGTGAAAATTGGTTTCTAGCCCAGTGGCATGCAAGACAATAAATAAAAGATAAACTTTGAACAGTGATAATTCGATAGGTACTTGTATTGCCAAAATAAATTTAATATTGTTTGGTCTCCAAAAATCTATGTACCCACATTTAAAGTTTTTATATATAATAAACTGATAAAAGTTTGGTTTTGGATATCTATTTGTAAGGATCTTATTATTGATATCGTACATAAAAATTTATTTTATTCTTTATAAAAAAACGTTGACGAAAACCTTGATTGTATGAAGGTTGCGCTGTACAATTAAAAATAGTTGTAATTGGTCCCCCCCCCCCCAACAAAAAGGAAGGTGGACCTGTAAATTCACCCTTGTTCGTTCGTCTGTCTGCACTTTTCTCGATAATTACACCTTGGAATTTTTTGAAAT